>NC_056731.1:284116222-284416222 GCF_019279795.1 Protopterus annectens
ATCTATATATATATATATATATATATCTATATCTATATCTATATATATATATATATATATATATATATATATATGGGTTCCCTTCAGAATCTCGAAATCCTAAAACTTCAAAACTCATATGGTCGAGACCATATGATCGAAGTTTTAGAAGTTCAAAATTCTGAATGGAGATCTGCATACAGAGCAGAATGGGAGATTTCCCTTTTCCTCTCTGTAGTGCAATCTCGGAGTTGGTATATTTAAGTAGCAGGGGTGTGGGGGGCAAACCCCCCTACGTGGATGGTGCAGGGGGGCTTTCCCCCTTGCAGAAATGCTTAAAAAGATGTTTTTTTTTTTTATTTTGAATTTGTTTTGGAATCTCGATATTCTGAAACATCGATCATATGGTCTTGATCATATGAAATTCGATGTTTTGGAAATTCGAGATTCTGAAGTGAATCCCCACACACACACACACACACACACATATATATATATATATATATATCTATATATATATATATATATATATACATACATATAATATATATATTTATATATATATATATATATATATATATATATATATATATATATACATACATATATACATATATATATATATATATATATATATATATATATATATATATATATATATATATATATATAGATAGATAGATAGATATATTTACAATTGTAACAAGTGGAGATCTGAGAGAACAACTACTAAAAATACTCATATTCATTGAGCTACAAGCCACTTGATCATATCATGGTTCATTTTTTCATTTTTTGTTTTATGGTTAAATTTTCACAAAATGTGAGTAACATTTGTAAATGAAATAGAAATGCCTGTAACAAGCTATTGGACTTGGAAAAGGAATATGAAATAAAATGCCTACTGGGAGTAGTTTAAAGTGATAAAACCTTAAAGCACTTCACCACATATGAAATACTGGGTAGAATGTAAATGAAAAACAAAGATGGACCAGGATCAGTATGAAAAGCAACCATGAAGGGGGCACACTAGCTATGTAACTGCTAAATCTTTTAGCAGTAACACTTGACTGGTATACTGGTAATCCAGTTTTGAAGTTTTAATCTTGTATCAAAGTGCAGACACCATAGTGTTAACTGTGCTACTTCTTGGCCTTATAGGAGCTTTGCTCTTCATAGAAACGTGGTGCACCTCAAAAACCAAGCTAATGAGTTTGTGTTCATGTAAGTCACATTAGAGGAGCTGCCCACAGAGTTACCACAGATAACATTATAACACGTGTATGACACTCTGAAAATGGCTTCACCTAGACTACCCTAGCCAGTCTTTTGAATTAAGGTGCCATCATCCCCTTTCCCCAAATAGCCAGACTTATAAGATTCCAAATGCTTCAACGAAGGTGTCCATTAAATACTTTTTTTTCCAAAATCCTATATAGAATCTACAAACATTTTCATATCCTTCACTGTGTAATTTGTACAACCTTATTGACTGGCATTGCATTCAGCTTACATGTAGAAGGTAACCAGAATTTTTGCACTACTTTATGACAAAATTTGGTGGAAATTGATATATTTTGCAGCATTATAAATTTTGCTGGGTGAAAAGTGAATATTCTATGGGAACATAGATTATATTACTTTTACTAACTGTGGATATGTTCCATTTTCATGAAAACTGGCATTAAAAATACCAACAATGTGAGACAGGCTGTTCTAAAGAACAGTATTTTAAATTCTCACTGCATGGAATGTACATCCCCATCCTCACCCCCAATATACAGTTTTGTCACCTTAATTGTAATTAGCTCTGATGTCTCTGAATCATGTGGAAAGGAATGCAGTGACTTTGCTGTGATGATGATGATTAGCACAATCTGCTATAGCAAATTGGGAATGATCATCATATTGATCACTGCTGCAATAGCATTAGCTATACGGATATAGCTTGCCAAAGATATAACAACTGGCTGGCTTCCAAAGCTTCAGGGCACCTGCCAAGCACCCAAATTGTCAGGCAGCTCAAGCTGAGCTGTGCTGACTAAAAGAAAAGTTTGGGCTCCAAGCCTTTCAGAACTTTACTACCACTGAAGAATATGCTCCTCTGAGGCATTTGAGGATTGATAGTCTGCTTGTGCTGTTCCTTTGCTGGGAGGATACATTTTCTTTGTAGAAAAAACACCTTCCATTTAATAATTTTGTTTATACTTGTACTTTCTTCTTCAGGAAAGTTATTTTAGAGATAGGGGTTTGTGTTTTAAGAGACTGTCATGAAACTGTACTGTACTTTATAATAGGAGAGCTCTTTTTGACAGTTTAAAAGTTGTTTAAAGTAACTGAAAACCATTTTAATGTGGAAAAGTTGTATTTATGTTTCCCTATGGGGATGGCAAAGTGTTTTATAGTGCTTTTTACTGTGTTTATTTGTGAAAAAAGTGACTTTTAAAGACTGTTTTTTTTTACTGGCATTTGCTGCTCGTTTTCCTTGGAAAAGAAGCACCATTTTAATTTTGACCAAGGAACAAAGTGTCAGTCACACTGTCAGTCCTTCTTCCAGCCAGAAAAAGAAAAGTTAAGCAAACAGCCTTTGCCATCACAGCAGACTAGCAATTTGACACTGCTGCTGGTGAGTGACTCTGCTGTGGCTGTTAGTTGTACCTCGGACAACTCATCTTTTACCCTGGATCCCTCTGGTGTAGCATCTACAGCCACTGTGGATCAGGGGTTAGCTATTTTCTCTGAAACTATTCGGTACCCCTCAGTGGGCAAGGGAGAGCCACTCCTCATTGGTCCTGGGAGAGGGAACAGGAAAACTTGCCTGTGTTGTCAAAATGTTGTGCCTATTCCTGCGGAAGCTGCTGCTGCCATTAATAAATAACACTGTTGACCTCACTGGCCCCATTTTTCCTGTCAAAAAAAAAGAAAAGAAAACTAAATGTGTATCTAGTCCTCCTCAAGTTTCCTTAGACAGGAATAGTTTACTGTGTCTGGTTCAGGGTTTAATTCAAGATATTGATCCTTCTTGTAAAGTAGTTTCTGACAAACGAAAGAGGGATACCTCCTTTCCTGAAGAGATTCATTATTTTGAATCAGGACACGAGGATGAAGGGGGGCAATACAGGATTTTTTTCCTGAGATTTCTGATTCAGACTCAAAGGAGAACTCAGTTTGACTCTTCTTTTGGGGGGGGGGTCTCTTTCTGTGAGTTTCAGTGGTATTCAATGGGAGAATACTGCAGTTTCTCGGTCTCTAAGAAAATATTGTGAGCTGTTACAGAAGGATTTTCCAGAACCTGCATCAATTTCACCAGTTCTCTTAGCCTTGGAAGATGTGTATGTTACTGCCTGCAGTTTTCCTAACAGCCAGCCAGCTACCACTAAAAAAGCAGAATGTGTGATGTTCCTCAGTCTTTTAAGTTTTTATACACTGTTACCAAACCTGATCCAATAGCTTTAGTTTTAGTTAATCCTTCTGCTGCTAAACATTTAATTATTTCCAATTATATTTCTGATAAGGATGGGAAGATTATTGATAAATATGGGGGAAAAGGGTTTGCTTCTGCAACTTTGAATTTCAGAATCTTGAACTGTCAGGTTCATATGTTAATGTTTGTCCTGACTAATTGTGAAAGTATTAGGAATGTTTTGTTATAGTTTCTTCTTGTGAGGAAAATTCTGCTTTAAATAATTTAATTTCTTCTAATGTTCAAATTGCTACTTGTACAGTGTGTGTATGACTCTGTTGATACATCTTACAAGGTCTATGGCCACTGGTACTGTTTTAAAGAGGTTTGCATGACTGTATTCTCAGAATCTCCCAGATGATTTTAATAATGATTTTTTTTAATTCTCCTTTGGATAGTGTAAACAAGTATATATGTATACCTTTAAAAAGATTTCTAGGGGTTTGTACAAGTGTATAAATACTGAGGACATGTGAGCCTGACTGCTATTTTTGTAGTAAGCTGTTGAGATGTAAACATGTATGTCTGTGTAGTCTTTGTTAATCTGTTTGTTTGTAATTAGTATTGTTGATATCCATTCTGATGTGTTTTTGTGGAATAAAGCATGTAAACGAACTACCCTGCCTGTTCATCTTCAATGGTAAAACAAGACGATTGACATGGTGTCAGAATGGGATCCAGATTCCAGACCAAGAAGGCACTCAGTTAAAGGTGGAGGAATATAGAGGAATGGATCATCCCTACTGCATGTTTAATTCGCAGAAGCAGATCAGAAATGAATTTCAGATATCGAAATTTACTTAAATGATCTCTTATTCAAAAAAATATATAACAAAGCACTTAGAACACTCTAAATGAATTTCTAAGTAAAAGAAATGTCCGGAACTGCGACATATTGAAAAAATATTTGAATAACTACGGAAAATGTAATAATGTCAGTGTCACATATAATGAATGAAATAAGGAAAATGACCGAAGTAGCTCATAGCAAGTACTTTTTTTCACATTAATTAAAGCTATTCAATATATCCGAAGTATACAGAGAGTTTGCATGTTTGTGCAATATTACAGTACAGTTATTCTGCAAAATACAGCCATTTCAAAGCATATTTCACAAAGTGCAGTATTTCGAAGAGTTTATTGTGAATTTGAATGTTCTCACAAGTACAGACTGTGTGCGCATGTTCGTAGATAATTTAATGGGCCATTTTTACAGTGTGTTTGGGCATACTTTGTTGGCATGGCTGAAGGATTTTGAAAACCAGGTTCACTTATATTTGATAATAATATTGCAAAGAACTGGAGTGTGTTTGAGCAAGAATATGATATTTTCATATAAGCTGCATTTTGGGAAAAAGATGACTGTAGAAAGGCAATTAATCTCCTTAATTTAACTGGTTCAGAAGCCATAGAAAGAGAGCATTTATATATGTGTGTACCTGCTGTGTTTGCAGGAGAGGGGGAAAACCATCATAGATAGCTGCCAGATGAATCAAGGGAAGACCCTGAGTGTTTGAAATGTGTAACCCCCAAACAAATATTACAATGGAAAGGCACTTACTTTACACAATAGATCAAAAGCCTGGGGAAACCTTTGCAGCATATATAACTGACTTTAGAAACAAAGCTAAAGCGTGCAGATTTGGTGATTTAAGGGATGAGTTGATAAAAGACAGACATGCTTGTGGTATTTAAGATGATGCTATGAGAAAGATTTTGCTTTATGACAGTGATTTAACTTTGAATAAGGCCATTGATATTTGTCAGATATATGAGCTTACAGTAAAGCACCCAAATATGCTTATAAATGAGAAATGCATGCTTCCAGTATGTTCTAGTGAAGACCACTGCACTACCTCAGATCTCATTTGTCAGTCTTCATGTTCTGACATGATTGCAGTCTTTCGAGCTCTAAGAGTTTTGTGAGTTTATTGATCAGCATATTTAGCTATTTTTTTTTCCTTATTAATTTTTTTTAGTCTTAGTTTTTCTTCTGTTTTATAGTATCTCCCTTACTCTTATACTAAGTTTTGCTCGGTATCTTTTCTACCATAGTTGGTAGTTTCTTCCATAATATATTTATCTCTCTTGGAGGTATTTCTTTATTACCAGTGTTGGTATTTTCTGTCTTCTCTTTATCATAAAAAATGGTACATTCTATTTATATCTTTAGTTACTGTTTGTGATTGTTGTGGGACCTTTCTTTTCTTCCAGTGTGACCGACAAGCTGACTGGTTTTAAGAAGTGCACTTCCTGTGGGCATAAGATTCCCAACTTTGATGCCCACGGGGAGTGTGTTAACTGCTTGGGCCCATTGCATTTGGATACTCCCTGTTCCATCTGTGCAGCCTTTAATTCTAGGGTCATTAGTAACAGGTGAAATAAACTTGTCATGAAAGGTCTGTTACCATCTTTTACTCCTTCTTCAGGTACCACTATGTCAAGGATTTAGACCCCCACCCCCTCACAAAAATCTAAGGAGCTCAGGGAGCACTGTAAATGCTCTCCTGGACTTTATGGTCTTTGTGCTTATAATCACTTGGCAGACTTCACATGAAGAAAGTTAAGTAATAGGTCAGGGCAGTCGGGTTCCAGCATCAATATCCTCTGTTCTTTCAAATTCCAGTACTGGGGATTGTAAGAAAGGAATTAGTGTGGTGGATAGACCAGTTGTCTATCAGTCTTGATCTCCCTTCTTCTCCTCCTCCTTCATCTATCACAACAGATGCATCAGGCTTTGCTTAGGGAACTGTTTCAAAGAGGGTGAAAGTGCAAGGTCTGTACAGCCAAGACAGACAAAAAGCACACAAATACCAAGGAGATGATGGTAGTAATAAAAGTTCTAAAACACGTAAATCATCTCTGGTCTCACTTAATCATGAACGATGTTGTAATGATGTGGTATATAAACAGACCAGGTGGGGGGGGGGGTTGCATACATGCCATGATAGCCTTGAGAGGTAGCATCTTAGCTCAGTTTGGCTGTTCAGGCTTTATACTGTATGTCAGAGCAAAACAGTATAGCAGATGAGCTGAATGGGACCAGGACATTCCCTCAGCAATGGAAACTGCACCTGGTAGTCTTTCAGGAAATGATTCAACTGTGGCAAACACTGCAAATAGATCTGTTTGCCTCCTTTGAAAACAGACAGAGAAGTTTTGCTCCAGGACTCCTTGCATACTAGGGACAGAAGTCATTTGTCTTCTCGTTCCCATTGATGCGAATTTTACTGTATGCTTTTCCTAGCTTTACCACTGATTTCCAGGTTTCTTCTAAAGATCCAAAAAGACTCTCCAAAGAATAGTGGTGGTGACTCCCTTTTAGCCTATGCAAAATATTTTTTAGTTGGTACCAGACTAAGAAACATGAGCTGTTTAAGGCCCAGATGCCTCTGGCTATAGAATACTTATGTGAATTATTACCTTTGGCCTTTCTTAATCTTTCTTGATTCATCTTTCAGCCCTCTCTGCTTGCCTGCCCGTGGACACCCTCCCCTTCTGCCATATCACAGGTGAAACAATTTTTGAAAGGGTCTTTACATGTTCTCTCACCTAGAAAATTGGTATTTTCCCCTTTGAATCTTAACTTTGTGCTTAAAAAAATGACAGCTCATGCATTTATACCAGCTCATCAGGATGGTTTTGAGTGTCTTAACTTGGAAAACTGTGTTACATATTACTGTCACCTTCTGCAAAAAGAGTATCTGAGTAACAAGATCTTATGGCAAGTCAGCTCTATATAATTTTTCACAAAGATAGGGTATCTTTTTGAGAACAAGTCATTCCTTCATGCCTGAAGTGGTTCCATAATTTAATTTTAGTCAGACCATTAATCTCTCAGTATTTTTTCCAGAACAGAAAATAAGGGACATAGAAGCTTGCATATTCTTGAAGCCCATAACTCAGATACAAAGTCTTTCAGAGGGTCAATCAGTTGTTTTGTTTTATTTGAAGGTAAGAAAAAAGGGCAAGCAATTTCAAAGCAGATAATTTCTAAATAGTTGTTTAATTCTGTTTTTTTCTGATAACAAATAACTTCCAGGCAGGCTCAGGGCTAACTCTCCCAGAGCTTTGGATTCTTCTTTGCCCTTTTTGGAAAGGGGTGGACTGCAAGTGCCTAGACTCAACAACTTGGTCCTATGTATATACTTAAAGAAAGCATTATGAACTGAATTATTTCTCCAGGCATAGATCAGTTATTGTTAGGATCATTCCACAGTGGTGCCTGGATTCTCAAAGTCCTTCCTTCTCTCTGTAAAAACAAGCTTTGGTAATCTACCCAGTTTGAATTAGGCTACTGAAACGGTGATGTTGAACATAATACAGATGTGCAAGTAAACTTAACATAATAGATGCTTTAATAGATCACCGTTGCAGTAGCAGCTCCCTCTCCTTCCGGCTTTAGATGTGTTGGCAGTGTGTGGCTGTGTATATATTTGGGTGTGTGTATGTATGTACATGTGTATCTATAACTATATATTTACGTCCATTCATTTATTTGTGCATATGTATGTATGTGTGTATATATATATATATATATATATATATATATATATATATATATATATATATATTCACTTCAGAAGACTGAAAGCCCCAAATCTTGAATTTCAAAAGACTGAGACCAAAATCTTGAAAGTTCAAAAGACTGATAACTCAAAATACTGAATCTCAGAATACTGAAAACACACAGGATACCAATACTTACTAAATTCCAGCAGAAGTAGATACAGAGACAAATAAAAGATCTGGCAATTAGTAAAGTTATTTACAAATAGCAATCTCTGCAGCGCCTTCTGTGCGGAGTCTGCATATCCTCCCTGCGATCGACTAAAATTTAAAAGACATGCAGGTAGGTGCATGAGTGTGTGCCTTCTTTGAAGGTTGGACACTAGGATGGCAACTCAACACTGTAACAAAATCTACTGCCAATCATAAGTGGACCAGTGATCTGCTTTGGCGACCCCTAACTGGAAAAAGCCGAAAGAGGATTTATTTATTTAGAAACCTTTCTCTAGGAATCAATGCCCTGGGAAGAATATGTGGTTCAAGAAATCTCAAGGTCCTTTCCAGAAATCACACAGGGAATTTTCCCCCGCAGTTAGAGGGGGAAATAACTACAATGGTGGATGTCACCCACATGGCAGATGGTGTCTGCAGAATCTAGGATCTCGAGCTTCCTTCTTGGACAGATCCACTATCCCTCTGCTTGCACCAAAAAGCCCGTATAGCCATCAAAAAAGACTGTTTGGTGCAAAGGATCATATCCAGAGGATATCTCATTCCCTTTTCAAACATTCCCATAAAAAAGAGGAAAAGTCTGCCCAAAGTTCCACCCACTCAGATGGAGCTAGCAGCTCAAGAGATCTGAAAGTTGCTAGACAAAAGAGTCATGCAAGAGATCCCCCCCAGACCAAGTAGAATCAGGAATTTACTCATGGTTCTTTTAGTGTCAAAAAAGCAGGGGACCTGAGACCTATCTTAGATCTCAGTTATCTAAATCATTTTGTAAAGAATTCCCAATTCCAGATGGTCATGGTTCAGTCCATTCTACCTTTCCTAAAGAAGGATGACTGGATGTGCTCAGTCGATCTTCAAGATGTATACTATCTCATCAAAATGACAAACTGCTCTCAAAGGTATCTACACTTCTGGCTGGGAATCAGTCATTATCAGTTTGCAGCACTGCCCTTTAGTCTCACTACAGTCCCCAGAGTGTTCACCAAATGCTTGACAGCAGTAGCAGCTCACATGAGACTGCACGGACTCAGAGTGTTTCATTACTTAGACAACTGGCTCCTCTCTGCACAGACCAGGCATCTGCTGTTAAAAGCCAGAGACTATTTACTTCAGCTATCTCACTCACTGGGAATCACTAGCAATATAGACAAATCACAACTTTAACCAGTCCTAGTCTTGGAGTTTACAGAGGCTTATTTAGACGCAGTCAGTTCTCTAGTTCTTCTGTCTAAAAACAGAGTTCTTACATTGAAAATGCATGTCAGAAAAATTATTTCTCTTCCTTTTCCCCCAGCAGAACTGGTCCTCATAGTGTTTGGATCTATGTCTACTGCAATTACTTTAATTCCCACTGCTCATCTCCACATGAGAATTCTTCAGTGGACCCTAGCAGTGCAATGGTCCTTTCATCAACACCCTTAAAACATCTGATAAAACTGTCTCAGGCTTGCAGAAAGTCTTTTATTTGGTTGATTCACTCCAAAGAGATTGGTCAAGGATGTCCATTTATCTTTCCTCCCCCATACGCCACATTGACTACATGCGCCTCCCAGTTGGTGTGGTGGGAATTACTTGGGAAGTACTGATCAAGGCGTGTGGTCCCCACAAGAGACCAATTTGCATATCAGTGTCCTATAGATGACAGTGGTGCTTCTAACATTACAGGCCTTTCAGAGCTTTCTCCCTATAGGGACTATTGCAGTACAAACAGACATGTCAGTAATTCTGGTCCCTCAACAGACAAGGGGGGAACTGGATCCTACCTCCTTTTTCAAGAAGCAGTGAGAGTATGGTAGTGGGCAGTCTCATCCATCCACTTTCTTGTACCTCACACATACCAGGGAAATTCAACATTCTAGCGGACAAACTCAGCAGGACCATTCTCATGGCCCACGAGTACTCTGTCGACCGATCAGTGGAAAATATGATCTTTCACAAATGGGGTCAAACTTGCTGTGATCTCTTTGCATCTCCCTCAACAACAAATACAGCAGGTTCTTTACCCTTATGCCACCACCTCAGGGAAAGTCACTGAGAGATGCTGTAGTCCATGTTTGGCTCTTCGGTGTCCTTTATGCTTATCCTCCCCTGCCTCTCATCCCCATGTTTCTTCAGAAAGCACTTTGGTTGAAGAGCACAGTAATCGTCTTTACTCCCTTCTTGCCTCAACAGGTGTGGATTCACTTCCTTTGGTTTTCACCTAGTTCGCCCTCCATCAATGCTGGATCCCAGTCCAAATCTCCTATCTCACTCATCAGGGCAGATTCACCTGAACATTACAGGCCTCAAGTTGACCGCATTGTTTCTCCAATTCCAGTGGTGGCTAGACATTCTAGACTTTCCTGCCCAATTTGAAAAATCCTAGTCTTATCTCATAAACCTTTGACTAGGAAGATTTACAAAGGTAAATGGAAAAGGTTTTCTTTTTGAGCTCATCATAGAGAGTTAGATCCTTTTACTGCCCCCAGTTCTTGCTATTCTAGATTTCCTTGCTTCAGTTTTTCAAGGCAGGGCAAATTTTTCCACTATTAAAGTTCAATTAACAGCCATCTGCAACTATCACATCAGAGATAATGCTTCTCCTTTAGCATCATCTAAATTATGTAAAGCTTTTCTTAAGTATACGTTTTTACTCAGACCTCCAATAAAAGACCCTAATTCACCTTGGGACCTTACTATGGTTTTGCAAACTATAGCTAAAGTAGACCTCAAATTTCTTTCTTGGAAAACTGTCTTTCTGGTGGCTATTACTTCTACAAGATGAGTATCTGAACTCCAAGCACTATCTTCCAAACCATGGTATTTGATTTTTCACAAAGACAGAGTTACTTTATGCACAAACCCTTCCTTTTTACCAAAAGTTGCCTCTGAAGCAAACATCAGTCAAGTGATGAATTTGCCAGTTTTCTTCTGCAAAATTGAAAATAAAGGAGAATACTCTTCATCTTCTAGATGTTCATAAACAACTTCATTTTTACCTTCACAGGAACCAGTGAGTTTAGGAAAACTTATCAGTTGTTTGTCTCCTTCACTAATAATAGACTAGGTAAACCAGTTTCAAAACATGCACTGGCTAAATGGATAACAGATTGTATCTCCTATGTTTATACCTTGAGAGGCATAACTTTACCAAGAAAACCAAAGGCTCATTCGACCAGGTCAATGTCCACATCAACTGCTTTTTGGGCTAGAGCATCCATTGATGATATTTGTGCAGCTAATACATGGTCTAATACCCATACTTTCATCGCTCATTACAAACTGGACATCATCTCCAGAAATTGAGCTGCTTTTGGTTCCGTGGGTCTCTGGAATACTGTTCCATTAAGGCCACCCACGGTTACTCTAGCTCCGGACTCTGTCCCATTCATTCAGAAACAAAGGAAAATAACATCAGATAAAGAAATTATGTACTCACTATAACGTTCCATCTGTGTTGTCCATTTTCATTCTTCTTCAACTTCCGTCCCTCCACCCCTAATCTAACAAAATTGTTGATAGGAATCATAGTTCCTGTTTGAACTTCTGATCTTTCAGCTATTGCTTTTCTGTCATAGCATTGTTATTGAATTTTCTGATAATAATGCATATAATAGCAGAAGACTCAATTTGAGGTATTGCAGTGGTCAGGGGCATTATGGGTAAGGGAGGAGCTTGCAAGTCAGATCCTAGAATCTATAGAAGGTGGCTGAGTCAGATCTGAGGGTCAGATCCAGTCCCATTTGTTGAGGAAGAATGAACATGGATAACACAGATGGAATGTTATGCTGAGTACATGACTTCTTTTTTAAACAAAATGCAGATGAAGATGTTTAAGAAGAAATGGCAAGGGTTGTCCCAAGAAGAATTCTGGAAACTTAAGAAAGCAAGGACAGTCCAATAAGGCAGAGTGACTATTTAATAGACTTTACCCCCTCCCCCTCTATGGCAGCCCCATTTTTCCTCCAGAAAGTCTGAATCTCCACTTTTCTCTTTATCAGTAGATAGTTTCAGACAAGTGGGCTCTGAAGATAATTCATGAAGGTTACAAATAGCAATGGGAGGACATTGCTCCTTTCCAGGGATCAATTCTCAAGAGCTGAGTCTTGTTTTCACCTGTCCATCACATGCTGTCCCAGGGAGTGGCAGAACCATTTCCTCCCTTCCCAGGTCAGAAAGGGGTTCTATTCAAGGATGTTTTAGTGCCTTAGGAAAAAGTACTTGGAAACCAGTTGTGCATCTTTTATTTTTCCTAAACCTGTTCATGATAGTCCCTAATTCAAAATGATGTCACTTCACAGCCTGTTACCTCTTCTTCCATTGTCAAGTTTCCTGATAACACTAGATTTAAAAGATGCTTTTCATCACATACCTATTCATCCAGACTACAGACATTTCTTAAGGTTTTTGTGTGTCTGGATCACATTAGCAGTACTTTTCCTTACCCTTTGGACTATGCACTGTACCAAGAGTGTTCACAAAGTATCTATCTACAGGATAGCCACATTTTCCATATTTAGATGACTTGCTTATCTTTGCAGAGTCTTTTTCAAAGTATCAGGAATCTCCCCTTTGAGTGAGAGATCTGTTACACAAGTTGGTTTTCCAAGAGAACATTCAAAGGTCTTTCTGGACTCCTCCTCATAGGATTGTGTTTTTGCAACGTCAACTAGACACCATAGATCAAAAAGCTTTCCTTCCACAGGAAAGAATAGATCTGCATCTAGATCTATTTCAGTGTTTTTTTTTTCACTTAGACTTTGGTCATTGCAAGGGAATACCTCAGGATTTTGGGCCTGATGGCTTCAGTGATTCTCATACCACTTCTGACAAGGTTCCACATGAGGAGGATCTGAAGTCTCTTTTGTTCCAGCACCAACATCCCTTGTCTTTTCAGATCTCACTGCTGAGGTTTGTCAGAAGAGAAATCACATGGTGGAGACAACAGATATCCCTAAATCTAGGTCTCCCATTTTCCCTCCCTATTCCAAAGTAGTCAGTCATCACAATTGCCTCAGACTTTACTTAGGGAGGAATTTAAAGATGGATAAAAGTGCAAAGTGTGTGGGACACCAAGGGCAGATGCAAGCACATAAATGTAAAAGAGGTGTGTGCCCTGATCAAGACACTCAACTCTCTGAATCCCCTCTGGTCTCCAGGACCTCTTCAGATTGGTACGGATAGTACCACAGTGATGTGGTACATCAACTAGTAAGGGGGAACCAGATTGTACCCCACTGCAAGCTAGCCTTGTTAGTTTGGGATATAGCTTCACAGCACAGTCCCACTCTACATGCATCCTACATTGTTCCAGAGCAAAATTGTGTGGCAGACAAACCAATCAAGACAAGGGCAGAACTTCATGAATGCAAACTAGGTGACGGGGTCTTAACAAGATTTGATTTATCCATGGGGAGTTCAAGTAGACCTTTTTTCCTCCTGTCTGAACAATCAGCTGGAAAGATTCTGTTCCAGGTATTCTGCCTTTTCATTGCCTGGGATAGGAATGTTCCTGTATGCTACTCTACCCTTTCTACTAATATCCACAGTACTTCTGAAGATTCAGAAGGAATCCCCCATAGTCATTGTGGTGACTCACTTCTGGCCCAGGCAACTGTGATTCTTCCTTCTTTTGTAAATGGCCAGGGATAATTAATACAAGCTTTCTCACAGACTGTATCTACTTATCCAAGAACAGGGGTGTTTCATATACCCTGACACTTATCAACTTCAACTGACTACCTGGATGATAGGATCTTAATTATTTTTATGCTTCTGTTTACTGAGGGCGTGCTGCAGGTACTAATGGAGGCAAGAAAGCCTGCTACCAGAAAATATATTGGCAAATAGAAAAGGTTTTTTAGTTGGTGCCCACAACATAATGAGCATCTATTCAGGGCTAGTTGTTCTCTAGTTTTACAGTATTTGTGTGAGTTACTATACTATGAACTTTCTTACTCCTCTGTCAAGGGTAATTTATCAGCCATTTCAGCATGACTGCCCATGGATCCTCTTCTTTCAATGCATTCTCATGTCAAAATGATTTTGAAAGTGTTTTTTGCATAAGAGGCCTTCAAGAAAACTTGTGGTACCCTCCTTAGGATCTTAATTTTGTGTTAGAGAAGTTAACACATGCTGCATTTGGACCAGCTAACCTGGCTGACTTAATTTTTTAACATGGAAATTATAGGTTCATAGGTTGGTACTAGGCTATCGGCCCTAGGGCCTATACAAGCCTAGCCATAAAAATTCTTGGCTATTTCTTCCCACAGTATTTACTTCCCTGGACCCCTGTCTAGCAGGGAGACTGACGTGATCCCTAGGGTGAATTTCCTATCTTCCATCCAATCATCAAGATTCCTTTTGAAGAGGGCCAAAGAGGCGCTTTGCTTGACATGTATAGGCAGTCTATTCCAGAGTCTGGGGAGTCTCTGGGTCAGGAACCTATCCCTCCAGCATGCTTTGTTCATTGTGATGACAGGGTTTAGATCCCCGGAGCATGTTTCTCTGAGGGACTGGGATTTCTTTAAGTGTAGCATGTCCAACAGCTCTGGGTTTGACATGGCCTTGTATGTTAAGCAGAGATCGCCTCTGAGTAGATGATATGCGACAGAGTATAGGTGGAGTTTTTTTAAATGGTCAGCCTAGGGCATCTGCTTTAGGCCTGTGATTCTTTTAGTGAGGTATTTCTGCAGCCTTTCCAGTTGTTGCAGATATCTTGAGAGGTACATACCAAATGGGACGTTGTATTCTATAATGGGTCTAATGAGGGATGAGTACAGTGGGACAATGACCTCCTTTTTTCTGGATGAAAAGCCCTTAGCGATGAGGTGGGCCACATAGAAGGATTTTCTGACTATTGTGGCGATGTGGTTATCAAAGGTGAGACCATTGTCCACTTGTGTCCCTAAGTCTCTTATCACACTTTCGGTGATTATTGTACTGCCGCCTATGTGGTAATTCACGGGTACATTTTTTTTCCCCAAAGAGGATAACTATACATTTCTTGGCAGTGAGCTTGAGCCCATGGCTCTGGCACCAAGCATTTGTTTCTGTAAGGCCCTTTTGTAGAATATCCACATCATTTGGGGATTCAGTAATGGCTCCCAGTTTGCAGTCATCTGCAAACTTTGTTAGCCAGAGTCCCTTAGTGTTGGCCTGTACTTCAAAGAAGTAGATGCCAAACAAGAGCGGTCCCAGGACTGAACCCTGAGGTACTCCACTTGTCACTTGTCTGGAGCTGGATTTGGAGTGGACTACTTTTACAGTATGGGTTCTGTCAGTAAGCCAGTTGGCAACCCATCGAGTGACATAGGGATTAATGCCCAGCTTAGTAAGTTTATCTATGATTCCAGAGTGGGGGCTCTGGAGACTGATTTGAAGAAGTCAACCAGGTTCAGGAGACAAGATCGGCCCTTCACAAACCCAAACTGCGTGGGGTCTAGTGTTTGCAGGTTGCCAATGTCTTTGTTTATAAGCTCTATGATAATACGTCCCATGGCCTTGCAGATCAGGCTCATCAGACTGATGGGGCTGTAGTTCCTGGGATCCAAGGTGGATCCCCCCTTGTGGAGTGGGATAACTGTAGCTGTCTGCCACTCAATGGGCACAAAGCCTGAGGTGAGGCTATGATTAAACATGACACTTAGGTGAGGTGCCAGTTCATTTTGTAGTTCATGTCGTACACAGCCTGGTATGTTGTCTGGCCCCATGGATGCTGTATTCTTAGCTTTGGAGAGTGCATTTTTTTACCTGTGTGGCCGTTATTCCCAGAATTTGGCAATCTTTTGGTATTGAGATGGGTCTTTTAGGGGGTGAGAAGGGGGATGAAGTTTGCACTGAATCGATCTGCCAGGATATTGGCAATATCTTTTGGATCAGTATATTTAATGCCATTCTGTTGTAGCTCAGAGCAAATCTGAGCATTGCCTTTTAGATCCTTGACATAGCTATAGAATGCCTTGTGGTTGTCTTTGGATTCTTTGGCAATTTTATTTTCATAACTAGCTTTGGAGGATTTTATGTGGGATCTCAGCTTCTTACTGAGGCTGGTAAGGGAGTTCTTTGCATCCTGGGGTTTTCCTCTTTTCTACAACAGTTTCTTCCTTTTGTTGTAAAGTTGTTTCATGGCAAGGGACCACTAGATTGGCTTCCTTTTTTTTGGAGGGGAGCATCTTGGTTCTGTTGGGGATGGCACGATTCATGCACGAATGGATATGCTCATACAGTGCCTTAGTGTAGGATTCAGCAGTCGAACTTTCAGTTCCCGTCTGCATGGGTGTCATGACATTTGTCACTTCTGACTTGAGTAGCATGAAGTTGGCTTTGGAGAAGTTTTTTACGGAGGTTTCCTTAATTGGGGGTGGAATGGGGCTGGGATGTGGATGTCAAGGGTGATTAGCTTATGGCCAGACCTGAACAACTAGGAGGTGACCATAGGTGTGGAGCATCGATTTCCCATGTTGGTAATGACCAGGTCTAGGATATTGGAGCCTCTGGTGGGACTAAGGATTAGTTGTTCCAGGGTGTTGGAATTTATGAATTCCAAGAACCGTTGAGCAAAGGTGTTGGTACAGGAGTAGTTTTCCAGTTTGGGTATGTAAGTGCATCTCTTGCAGGTTGTAGTGTTGTTGGGTGGTAGGAGGAGAGGGTTGTCTGTGTACATGAGGCAATTGCTGCATTGCCACAGTATGCCCAGATTCACCAGGTGGACAAGAGAAATCACTGGAAGCTGACCCTTGGACATGCCTGGTTTGGTGGGGTTTTTTTGTAAAGTACAAGATCTGTTTTCCCTTACCTTAGCAAGGTACTTTGCAGTTATAGGCTGTTTAGTGCCTAGGATTAATTCCTCCTTATTAACAAGGAGAGTTGAGTGCTTGTATCAGTTTAAGACTTCCTAGTGCTTTCTAGCAGGTTTTAAAGCAAGTGCTAGTCAGAGGGATGTTTAAAGGTAAGATGAAAAATAATGGTTTATCCTAAACACTTCAGTGTGCACTAGAGGAGTTAGAGGTGAAGGTAGGTAACGTAAGATGTGAAGTTGTTCAATCTCACCATTTTTTCTTTACACGTGGGTTCGGAGATGATCCATCGGCTCCGAGTCGGCCGCTTTCCAAGCTCAAGATCTTTGAGTTAGCTTGAGGCACAGTCCCTATCCCATGATGCTCTCCTATCAACCCCAGATCTAGTTTACCACTGCAGTGGATCGCACGATCTTCGGAGGAAGCTCGGGCCAGTTCTTTGTTATATTAAAAGAATTTAAAAAATTATTATTAGACTATCAGGGATCTGATATTTGTGAGACTACTCATATTTCTTGTATTTGCTGTTTTGTGAGTTGATTGAAAGTTATAATTTTGTCTTCTAATTTGGAGTGGTTGCTCCTAGGCCTTTAGCCTTTCTTGAGTTGCATTTACTTGACAGGGCTCTGTCAAATTTAATTCCATATCCCCTTTTTTCTTAGAATTATTGTAATTGAACGTTTTTATGTCACTTTTTTCTCATAGTCATTGCAGTTGAGGGATCTGAACTTTCTAGGAGTTCTGTGGTTTCGATTTTTTGATATTGTTATTAGGGATCTGATTTTTGTGTGTAATTGTTTATAATGTCAGAGAAACAAAAATCTGGATTTAAAAGGTGTGACTGTGGACAGAAGATGTCCATCACTGATAACCATGTTTCATGTGTGTACTGCTTGGGTCCACTACATTTACAAGAAGATTGCTCCATCTGCCATTCCTTCAGTGGCAGGGTTTTATTAGAGAGGCGAAGGAAATTGGTCAATAAAGGGCTGTTGAAGCCAGATTTCCAAGAAGCATTAGACAAGACTGACCAGACCTCACCTCTGAGAAGACTCAGTCGCCAGCTCCACAGCCTTCGGAGCCATGTACCGAAATCTTACCTCAGAGCCAAATCATTGTGTTGGAGCCGGTGTCGGAAGTTTTAAGGTCCCCGATCCTTAAGTTGGTGGCTTCTTCAGCCCATTCTTCTGGTATTCTTTCCGACATTGATGTGGACCTCGTGGTGCAGAAACTTTTGGGGAACCCGGCCCTGGCCAAATTTCTTTCAGCTTCAACCCAGTTGGCCTCGAAGCCTACAACTCCCCACCACAATTTCTGCTCCTCCTCCTCTGAGGCCAGTTGAGCCTTCTAAGCTGGAAAGAGAGGATCTGATAGTGGTGGAACCCTCGGAGCCAAGGCCTGTTCCAGTGCCCTCCGCCCAGTTGACCTTGACTTCTTTGGTTCCGATCGAAGAGTCTCGGAGTCTACACTCTCTCGCTAGTTCCGGGGGAGAGAATCGATCCGACACTTCAGTTCCGACTCTCCTCTCGGGGCTTCGGCACAGATGAGTTCGGTTTCATCCTCTGGTTTAGAGTCTGTGTTTTCAGCCCATGGGAAGTTGCCATCTTCTTCGTAACTGGCTGACTCCTTGGATTGGGAAACCGGTGCCTTCGATGCCGTGAGGAGGGTCATGTCTGCTAAGACCCTTACCTCTTCGGATCTTTCCTCTTCCTCCCCTAAAGGGCCGCGTTCTGCCCTACACCACAGGTCCCCACCAAGCATCGAGAAGCAGAGCCTCAGGTAACCCCACTGGGTGACTCATGCTTGACTGAGACTTCAGAAGTCCCCAGAAAAACACTGTGCAAGAGGAGGCATTTAGATTCCCCTTAGGAATCCTTAACATCAGACACCGACTTAGAGGAATCAGAAGGGTCCCCACGGTCCTCCTCTGAGGATGTCTCATTTGCAGACATTCTGAAAATATTAAGGCAGAGGGGTGACTGGCAGTCCCTTACCCCTACTGAGGATGAGCCGGTGCTCCTGAAGGCCTTTGGGTCTTAACTTTCCACCTCCTGGGTTACTCCGTCCCTTTGATGAATTAATGGACTTGGTCACTTGAAGGGCATGGGAGTCTCCTGATTCCATGTAACCGGTCCCTTGGAGGCCCAACAAATTTATCACCTCCCCTCAAGACAGGTTTTTTCTTATGAAGGGAGTCCCCATTGATGCCATAGTGGTGGCTGCAGCCACCAAGAAAGAACTGTCAGAAACCTCTTCTTCTGTTCATCCTCCTAATAAAGACTCTAGGACTATGGACAGATACGGGAAATGCATCTTTAGTTCTGTGACATTTGCAATGAGATCGCTCAACTATTTGACCCACTTTACCCATCTTCAACAAGATCTCCTCAAAGAGCTTGGAGATACTCTACAGGGCTAAACAGATGATGCTGTTTTGGAGAAAGTAACGGCACAGCTTAGCACCCTTAATTCTATTGTGAACTCTTCCATACAGCTTATTTGTTATGCAGCCGATGGATCGAGCTGGGCAGCAGGTTCAGCGATAGCTCTGCGGAGACAAACCTGGATGCGCTTATGCTCCTTTGTGGAAGCCTTCAAGTCTTCCTTTGTTAATACCCCATTTGATGGCTCTTCCTTGTTTGGGCCTAAAGTCAAGGAGACACTCACTAGGTGTGAGCAGGAAGGAAAGACTCTATCTGCCGTAGGAGTCTGTTTTTCCACCCCCACTAGACCATACCCCAAACCATACCCCAAAGGGCAGAAAGGTGGAAAAATGTGGTTCCAAAAGTCCCAAAGAGCTTTCCAGATCACATGTAGTGAACCCCCCTCCAGGGGCAGAGGGGGGGTATAATGTTAGATGCCACCCAGGAGGAAGAGGGGGTCCGCAGAACCAGGGTGACAGGGAGCAGTTTCTTGGCAAGCCCTATCAGCGCTCCTGAGAGGAGGCTCGACCGTCCTGCTCTGGATGTGGTCGGGGGTTGCTTAGCTTTATACCCAGATGCCTGGCTAGGAATTGCATCAGATTCTTGGGTAAAAAGCATAATTACCAGAGGTTACATCATTCCCTTTTCAGAATCCCCTTCCATTCATACAAGAATCCCAGACGTTCCACCCAGTCTGCAGAATCTAGCAACCATAGAAATTCAAAGGCTGCCAGAAAAAAGAGTCATCCAGCCAATCCCGGCAGACCAGATAGGATCCGAAACTTAATCCAGGTACTTTTTAGTTCCAAAGAAAACAGGGGACTGGAAGCCCATCAAAAAGAAAAAGTTCCAGATGGTCACGCTTCAATCGATACTTCGTTTCTCAAAACGGGCGATTGGATGTGCTCTATAGATCTCAAGGATGCGTACTACCACATCAAAATGGCCAGGCCATCCAGAGATCACTTGTGTTTCTGGCTGGGGGCCAGTCACTACCAATTCCGAGCTCTGCCCTTTGGTCTCACCACAGCCACCAGAGTGTTCACCAAATGTATGGCAGTGGTCACGGCTCACCTGAAAAGTTTTGGATTCCGGGTGTTTCCATATCTCGACGACTGTCTCCTCACCACCACCACCAGGCATCAACTAATTTGCACCAGAGATTACACTATCAACCTGTGTTTCAGGTTGGGCATAACCTTAAATTCTGAAAAATCTGCGTTATTGCCATTGCAGCATATTTCCTTTATAGGAGCAGATCTAGACACCACCACCTCCCTGGTCAAATTGCCTCTAGAAAGAGTAATATCTTTGTGAAGTCAAGTGTCCCAGTTGTTAATGGAAAGGAGAGTTCTGGCATTCCAGGTTCTGAAGCTGTTAGGCACCATGGCAGCTACACTCATAGCAGTTCCTCTGGGACGAATGCACATGAGGATACTCCAATGGCTACTATTCACACAGTGGTCTTATCAACAGCTTCCAATGTCACACAGGATTATTCTGACAAATGCTTGCAAAAAGGACCTTCTTTGGTGGTTGAACAGCCACCAAGTTACTGTAGGTCACCCATTTATACTTCCCCCTCCCACAGCCACAGTGACCATGGATGCTTCCCTTATAGGGTGGGGGGGCTGTTTCAAGGAAGAACTGTCCAAGACACTTGGTCAGACAGGGAATCTCATTTGCACATCAATGTCTTAGAGTTGAGAGCGGTGTTTCTAGAGTTGCAACACTTTCACAACTCTCTACCTCAAGAGACGATTGCAATACAGACAGACAACATGTCGGTAGTCTGGTACATCAACAAGCAAGGGGGAACCAAGTCTTACCCCTTATGCCGAGAGGCCCTGAGACTTTGGCAGTGGGCTGTATTCACTGGGCACTTTCTGATAGCAACGCAGATACTCAGGTCATCCAGCATGATAGCGGATAAACTGAGCAGAGCCATTCTGTTGCCCCACGAGTGTTCCCTCAAAGAATGAGTGGCAGAAAGGATATTCCACAGATGGGGCCAGCCTTGCTGCGACCTTTTTGCATCGCCAATGAATGTCAAATGCAGAAGCTACATTGCCCTGTACCACCCACCGGAGGACAGCCCAAGGGACTCACTTGTACACGATTGGCCCTCGGGTCTCCTATATGCCTTCCCTCCAATCCCTCTGATTCCCAGATTCTTACAGAAAGTCAAAAGCCTGGGAAGGACTGTTATTCTAATAGCCCCGTTTTGGCCTCAGCAGATATGGTTCCCCTTCCTACAGCAATACCAATTGGAAGAACCTTGGGTTCTGGACCCAGTGCCAGACCTTCTGACTCATTCGTCTGGAATTCTTCATCCCTCTCTTGTCTCCCTCAAGATGACAGCTTGGCTGCTCCACTTCCCAACCTAGTGAGTTCACATGATTTGTCTCCAGCAGTTCAACATATTTTAGTTTCCTCTCACAAAGTCTCCACCAGGAAACTTTATAATGGCAAATGGAGGTGATTTGTTCATTGGGCTTCTCAGCATGGTATTGATAACTATGTCGCCCCTATTCATAGTATTCTGTAATTCTTGACTTCGTTCTTTCAGCTTCTATGATAAGGGTTCAATTAGCTGCCATATCTAACTTCCATGTGGGATGCAGTGGTTCAAACATTATGTCCCACAGATTATGTAAATCCTTTTTGAAAGGGACTCATCACCTTAGGCCACCTATCAGACATCCTGTTACTTTCTGGAATCTGAATTTGGTGCTGTCTCAACTCATTCTTCCACCTTTTGAGCCTGCATCATCTTGTCCTTTGAAGTTCCTTTCTTGGAAGACAATTTTCCTAGTGGCTATTACTTCGGCTCGTAGAGGCCCCCATATCTTGTCTTTCACTCCGACAGAGTGTCTTTAAGAACAAATTCTACCTTTCTTCCTAAGGTCTGCTCCGAGGCAAATTTGAACCAGTCTATTGACCTTCCTACTTTTTTCAGACATCATGCTAATAGAATGGAGTACATGTTACATAAGCTTGATGTTCACAGACAATTGAGGTTTTATTTGGACAGAACAAAAGAATTTAGGAAATCTGATCAACTATTTGTTTCCTATGCAGACAATAAGAAGGGTTTGTCTGTATCCAAAGTTACATTATCCAAATGGATTGCTGATTGTATAAAATTTGATTATTCTTTAGCTAAACAACCTTTAGAACGTGAGGTAAAAGCCCATTCTACCAGGGCTGTTTCTACATCTTTAGCCCACGCAGCCTGTCTACCTTTGGACACCATTTGTGCAGCTGCTACTTGGTCCAAACCTCATACGTTTATCACTCATTACAAAGTGGACAGGGCCTCCAGGGACAGGGCTTCCTTTGGTTCCACCGTTCTCAGGAATATACTCCCGTGAGCCGCCCAGGATTAGGGTGCTTGGGACGCTATCCACGTGTAAAGAACAAATGGCGAGATGGAACATCTTCACATAAAGAAGTTATGTTCTTACCATAACATTCCATGTGAGTTGTTCATCTCGCCTTTGTTCTTACCCTCCCATCTTCCTCCTCCAGGTTATGGAAGAACAGGTATGACTTGTGGTTTGGTTGGTCTTGCTAATGTCCTTCTTTCCAACCAGATTATGGTTTTACTATTGTAAATAGTTATGTACTTTGTACATTGTTTATAATTGGTTGCTTAGTATATTTTTTTCTTGCTGGTTCAGCAAACTAGATTTGGGGTTGGTAGGAGAGCATCATGGGATAGGGACTGTGCCTTGAGCTTACTCAAAGATCTTGGGCTTGGAAAGCGGCCGACTCAGCTCCGTACCCACGTGTAAAGAACAAAGATGAAATGAACAACTCACATGGAACGTTATGGTAAGTACATAACTTCTTTTTTTACCTGTCTGAAAAGTTAAGTTTTAGTGGACAGTCACTATTTTTAAAACAGAAAGATTGATTGAAAGGGGGTGGTCACTTTTGTATTCTGGTACTAAGGAATACAGTAGGATGGCAATAAAGTTGAATGGGAGTGATTTCACAAAATGATAATTTTGTGCTTACTCAAGCCTGTAAAAACAGAGAGAAAATGAGATATATGGTCAAATTAACATAAGGGTAAGGCAACTAGAAAGACAGTGGTTTTTAGGAACACTACAGTAACTGGGTGAGAGGGTGGGGAAAAAATTCTGCCTGACTTCAAGAGACAGAGCTGTGGTCTCTCTTCAAGTTTTAATATGCAGTTAAAAGCAGAATACAAGTAAAACACAAGGTAAATAAAACAAATCACAGTATTCAAAATAGAAAAAGGCAATAAAGTAATACAACAAATAAAAAGCAAACTAACCTTTCCCTCACAGCAAAGTGTAGCAGAGTCTGGATGAACATTTCTAGTAAAGCTCTCTCCTGATTGCTCTGATTTCTGCAAGAAGGGTATCTGAGTTGCAAGCTCTTACGGTGTGCCAAGCTTATGTCATTTTCCACAGGGACAAGGTTTCTTTTAAGACTAATCTTTCTGTTATGCTTAACATGGTATCCGAGTAAGCCAAACTATCCATCTCCCCATTTTCTTTCCTGAGTCCAAAAATTAGGGAGAAAGGATGCTCCATACCTTGGATGTCCACAGACAATTCAGGTACTATATTGACAGAACTAAATATTTTAGATCTTTTGATCAAATGTTAAATTCTTGTAAAGGTAGTAAGAAGAAGGGACAGCCTGTGTCCGAACAGACTATTTCTAAATGGTTGTCTAAGGCTATTACCTCTTGTTATTTTCACCACAACAAAACTATTCCAGGCAGGGTCAAGGCCCATGCTACCAGGGCCTTGGCTTCATCTATAACTTTTTAGAAAGTTTTAGATTTTAAAAGTATTTTAGAGGTTGCAGCTTGGTCCTCTTTACATATTTTTACAAATGATTGTAAATGTAATTCCTTGTTTAGGTCTGCATCAGACTTTGCAAGGACCATTGTCTGGGGCTCATGGAATCTTCTCCATCCACCTCCCATATATAGTAAGTTTGGGTAATCTACTATGTAACTAAGTCTACTGCAGTAATGATCACTATAATGAACATAGTACAGTTGTAGAAGTAAACCTACCACAACATTATATGTTTGAATGATCACTGCTGCAGTTGCTGCTCCCTCTCTCCAATCTCCTTGTGTTTTTTTTTTGTGTTGCTTATGCCAGGGTATGTTCATTTTTTTTTTGTTCATTCTAGTATTATCCTTTCAGGGCACAGCCTCCATCTCTTTGTTGGCAGGAAATCTCCGAGAGGCTTGGCACCCAAACTTGTCTTTTAGTCAGCACAGCTCAAGCTGACAGAATGGGTGCATGGAAGGTGCCCTGAAGCTTTGGAAGGTGGCCAGCTGTTATATCCTTGACAGGATATCACCCATATAGCAAAGGCTGCTGCAGCAGTGATCATTTGAGCATCTGCTGTTATGGAATGTTTACTTATACAACTGTACTTTTTCAGGGTTGGTCCTCAGCCATATTAATCCCACTAACTGGTCAGTACTTTAATAAGAATGTTGGAAATATCAATAGAAAGGCATATATGGCAAGGCAGGGCCGGCTTTAAAGAGAAATAAATAATGCTGTAATTGTTTGTAAGTTTCTCCCCAAACTGTTATCTGTACTTAATATTCCATATTAGATTTGCTGGGTCTATATTAGAACATTGAAAGTTTAATAGTTCGAATCACTAAAGGTCGACCTTTATTGATCGAACTATTAAAATTTCGAATGTTCATAAAAATAAATTAAAAAAAAAGAAAATCTAATGGGGGCAAGCCCCCCCGCACACCCACCCCCCGTTACTTAAATATACCAACTCCGAGACTGCACTACATTGAAGAAAACAGAAATCTCCCCTTACGGAGATTTCCATTCATCCGTTCGATGTTCTACATTTTTGCTATTCTCATGTCGACAATGTCGGATTCTACATTGTCGGCTTTCGAGAATATAGTATAGACCCAGATTTGCTAACTAGTAAATTCTGTTGTTTTAGCCATTAACTTAATAATACAGGTGTTCATACCTGATTGCTTAATTACTACTGTAGTTGCTTTCTTTGTGCTTTGAAAGTATGAGACAGCAAATATCTTGGATGCAGAAATTATGCATTATTTTTAGTATGCAATAATGGAAGTATAATGCTTAAAATCTGTCACATGTCCTTAATAAATCATGCAATGTACAAAAAGCTGCAACACATATTAAGTACTGTATTTTCGGTTTAAAGAAAGAGTTATGTGTTTTATAATTAATTATAGTGGTGACTCTGTTATAAAAAAAAAAATATATGTATATATATATAGATATATATATATATATATATATATATATATATATATATATATATATAGATATATATACACACACATACACACACATGTATGTGAAGGTGCAGATTCACTGTTGCATCATACAGACAGCCATTATGACCTGCGCCCTATGCAGGATTATTAGTCTCAATGACCTAGAGACAAAAATGATGAGACCCAGTTATCTGATGTGATAATAGCAAAGTATTTCAGACCAAACTAAGAGTAGAGGCAACAGGGCCTTTTTCAGACATGTGGACCTGGAGCTGCAGTTCTACAGCTGCCTTTTTAATCCAGACCTGCCTGTGCCACTTATCATGTTTCTAATTATAAGGCAAACATCTGAAAGTATTGACTGGAAGCTGGCACATTTAATTAGGATTTTATGTACCTGTATGGTTGTTTTCCTACTATTTTGCAGCCTATTTGTTTTATGATGAGACAACCTCATAGAGGTAGAGAATCATCATCTGTTTTGTGCAGATGTTACTTCTTGTTTAACTGCAATAAAGTAGCCAGATTTCAAGTGCAAACATTTTTATGAAAGAACTTCAAGGAACAGAAACATCATTGTAATTGGTTAACACATTTGTGTTTCCACCATGTGAGCTGGAAAAAAGTAAGAAATGGCAAATAAATAAAAAATAGTGGCTTCGGTATAATCTGCCTTATATCACTATCCTCTTACGAAAAATCAGCAAAGTATGCTTTTTAGTGGCCTAGTAATGACAAAATGCACAAAACTGTTTTCTGATTTTTCTTTTCATCTTGTCATGCAACATTTACACATGTATAACTAAATGGTACTGCATTAGGCACAGAAGTTGAACAGATTAGCAGTAAAGTGAATAAATGACTATATATCCAGATGTTAGAGTCATACAAAAATTGGATGAGTAAGACTTTATAGAAAAGAAGCTATCAGAAAATATTAAAAACCTGTGTTTCCTGAACTATAGCTGACTTTGGATTGGCGAAGCAAAAACAAGAGAACAGCAAGCTTACTTCAGTAGTTGGAACAATTCTGTATTGCTGGTATGTAATGAAAATACATTGTCTGGTTTGAGATAAAGATACTGTATGTGTGGTTGTTTGCAGCTCTTTAATAGCATTGTGAAATTAACAGATTGTCTGAACTGCAATTTCTGTTGTTTACATTGTTGCTGTATATTTACTTAGCTTATTTTTAACCGTGTTCTGATCCCTGTCCAACATGACATTTAATCTTTCTACATGGTTTTTTGTTTTCAATTATTTCCACTGTTGTTTCATTCCATCATTTATCTGCAAGGATGTCTTGCCAGCAAGAAAATATACAGAAAACGTATATTGCCTTCACTGTACTGACAGTTGCATTTTTACTGAATTTACTTTATTTCTCTGTACTGCTTATCTGTACCTGATTATAACTCTCTGTTCCCCTAAATGTGACTGAGATCAACACAATGAGCTCCTAGAACTACCATTTTGTAAGTTAGGGTACCTATTGTTTTATGTCCAATCCATACCACCAGTATTAAGAATGTAGTACCATCAGAGAGAGAGAGAGAGAGAGGCACGTAGTGTCGCATCCTCTATTCCACTACACGTCACTCTGAGTACCCCTTCATAAAGAGACCTCCTGAGCACTAAATTCCTTTATCATCTGTACCATTAAATTGCAGGGAAGAACAACCCCCAAACCCTTCATCTAAGAAAGGATTGATGGTCATTGGCCACTTGATCCTTCACATATATATTGGCTAGCTTTATAGCATATGAACTGCAAGTGAACTAGTTCACTGTTGCCATAAACAGGAATTTTCTGTATTTAACATTTGTAGCTTTGCTCCCTCCAACAGCAGCAGCATTAGTATCTGCCTGAGATTTGTATGTCTTGCATTTATTTTGATAATTGAGACACTAGAAAACAGGAAAACAAGGTTAATTTATCCGTGGCAGCTTTTAAACTACCATTACACCAACTTTTCACGTCTTCCAAGTCTTCATAATGCAGTTGTTTAAAACAGTTCAGTATTACCTGTATTCTAAAATGTACAAATGCTATTATAAATTTTACCTGTTAACTAAGTATAGCACATTGTAGTCTTTTTAATCCAAATAGTATGCACACGCACACATACACACCTGTGAAAAAACAATCCTGCCTTTTTCTTTTTTTTTTTTTTTTTTTTTTTTTTTTTTTTTTTTAAGTTCCAGAGGAAACTTTTTTATTTTTAGTAAGTCACTAGACTGATTGGTACATAGGTTTGCTTATTTAGAAGTAATATCAGAGAGTAATTTTTATGTAAAAGGGATATAACTGATTTGGACTCAAAATATATTATCATTTAAGTTTAGAAAAATACTTGACAGTTTGCTGTCACACCCTATTGTTGGATATTATTTTGTAAAACTCCCATTACTTTGACCCTCTGAATGTCTTAGCCAGTACAGTGGTGGATCCAGGAATTTGCAAAAGGTGGGGGGATGGAGGCGCATTCTGGTTAACTGAGTACTGGGATGGAAGTGGGATAAGTGGGACACTGGGTTTGGTGGTTTGGAAAGATCACCGTAAGAAGCTCTGACATCATGTGTGGAAAGACAGCAATATACATTCAGTTCCACATGATGTTACTGCGGATTTGGTAGTAGATCTTGTTCCAGTCAGCTCCCCTAGACTCTCCCACAGTTGTCTGTAACTGCCTTTAAATAACTGACCTTTTGAACACTGCCCCATCAAGCTACTTAACTGAATATGCTACTTGAAAGTCCAACAGGGCATCTTTATTCCTCGCAAAGGGAAGGTATCAGAGAAAGAGTCCCCTAGATCTGCTAGCTAAAGCGATTATACCTGGACTAATCCTTTGTACTCTGTTTTTTGTTAATCCTGTCATCCCTGGGTCACAGATGGTACCAGACCTGACTCGAGCTTTCTGGATTACATCTGTTCACAGTTGTTTTTATGTCACATCAATATATTTGCCTTACATGCTGATAATATTTCCATGTCTCCAAGTACTCCCAGATGTGTGGGGCAGATGTTAGTGTCAAACACATAATTAATGTACTTCTCTGCATACTTTCCTTAAGTAAGGCTACATAAGAGGATATGCTGTTTTTTTCAGCATGTTTTAAAACTAATTAATTCATTCAGTTCATATGTAAACTAGGAAGTCCCTATGAGCCTGAGGCCCTTATGAAAATGAGTTTTGTAGTTTAAAAGTAATGACTGGAAAGCACAAAAATCTGGTAGGGATGTTCTTGAATACAGATTGTGTGCTCATAGTGTAGGCGTTCATTAATATGGCCTTTAAGTCTTTAAAACAATTTGGCCTACTACAGGGTATAATGAAAACCAGAAATCAAATGGTATTAAAGAATGTATTTATAACTATGATAGATCCATGATTGAATATAATTTGTTGTTTTGTAATGTATTACTGACATAGGAAGTTCAGAAATAGGTTAAAAAAAGAATAAAATAAGTGCACTTGCGTTGAGATTGAAATATCTGCATGTTTTCAACATTTCATATAAAGTAATCAGGGGAAATGTATTAAGGCTAAATTACGAGGAACAGTTCTGATCTTAAGCAAGTAATTGGTTTAATAAAGGCTGTAGAATATCCTGATATATGGGTCTGTGGTACTAAATACATAAAAAAACAGAATCAAGCAAAGAAAGAGATAAGTTTATAACTCAAAGGATTCCTAAATTCTGGAACAGTATACCTGTTTATGTCAGAAATTCTTGTTCCATGTCAATCTTCAAAAAGAAGTTAGATGATTATATGGAGAAAATAAATACAAGTATGGCTTTTGGGGTCTGCAATGCTTAAGGTCAATAAAGAGTATCTGCAGTTAAATTAAACAATGGTGCTAGGCATGTAATAAATTGTGTTAAGTTATAGTCCTGATAAGTTCATGGATTATTGAAACGCAGGCTAGGTTTAAACAGCTATAGTAGTGACAGGGACTGTTACTGATAGGAGATAACCATGAAGAAATATACAGCTTAACATTTAGTGCCTAAGGTGATAGTGATAAAGTTAATTATGTATTTAAGGTAAGAGTTAAGCTTGGAGTGGTGATTATTAATTGTAGTAATAAGTTGCTCCGGAGGTATGGTTTGGCTTAGTTTGTAAGGTAAGTTAGCAAAACATGGGACAGATTAAAGTAATAATTAGGTAGGAGCTAATGCCATAAACAGCTACAAATAACAATAATAGCTTGCAGGCAGATAATTAAACACATAAGCAATTCCTTAGGAGGCAAAATCTGAGCATGAAAACAGTCTACCAATAGACAAGGCAGCGATTGCCTACAGCAAAAGCAGTCTTGAGAGGAATAACAGTCTAGGTACAAAACAGTGTGCTGGCAAAACAGTACAACCAAACAGTGCACAACAGTAAAATATCAAATAACCGACTAAGATAACAGTCAGAGATTTGAGTTTCACACTTTAACTATCTCTTCTCTTGTGCTATATTTACAACTTTGATTTGGGAATCTCTCTCTCTTTCGTCTGAATACACTTTTCTTCTATTATTGTTTGGTCCACAAAAAAAAAAAAAAAAAAAATTTTCCTATTTTGTTTTATTTTTTTTTATCTATCATGATTGCTAAGTTACTATGTAAACAAGTGTTTTGTCTGACAAGTGAACTGTAACTGAAGTTGCAATGTTCTGTTTGTTATTGTTTTTGTTTTTATGTGGAGCTAATCTCCTCGGGCTTCTACTGAAAATGGACATAAATCCAGTTAGACTAGCCCGGTCAACAAATGTAAAATAAATACATATCCTTCAAAAACTGTATACTAACACAAAACCTTTTATTCTAAAAACATTATGTCCCTATTTTGTGCCTTTGTACCCCATTATTATTGGCTTTGTACATTTTTCTTGTGCTAAGAGGTTGAAAGCTATGAATCCTCACCCCCCCCCCCACTTATATATACCAATTATGTGATCTTGTTATGAAACCTTGCTTCCCTTCCTCACCAAAGCCTAAAATAATGAGGGAACAGTAGCCCAAAAATAGGAAAAGCATTTAAATACTGTTCTTATACACTTAGAAAGTTGCACCTTCTTATTTCAAATGGGACTTAACTCTAACCAATACAAGATGTCAATGGATTATTTTCGGGGAGGGGGTTAATCTTTAGCTGTAAAAGTGCAAAGCCTGAAAGTTTTTATATGAAAATAATGCATTTCCAATATCAGATTATAGAATGTTTACCATGTTTTTGTCAAGGAGTGATGTGCTATATATGGTGCCTTTGCTGGTAGCTTATGTGAAAGAAAAAAACTCCCAAAAGGTAAAGGTCATACTGGGGAAGACTTTCACACTGTGGAAAGAGGGAAGTTTAAAAATTCTATAGTAAAGCTATCTGTGTCAGTCCTAAGGTAATCAACATGTACTTAAGCGTGAATGGGCGTACCTTCTTTGAAGGTTGGGCGTCGGGCTGGCAACTCGGCACCGTAAACATCCACTGCCATTGATGAGCAGACTGAAGTTCCACTGTCGCGACCCCTAACTGGGAAAAGCTGAAAGACAAACGAAAAACTTAATTTATTTCACGTTAACAACAGCAAGAACTGATACAAATGGGAAACGGGTTGAGTTTTATTTATTGCTCATTAAATTGGTTATACAGAGTGCCAGAAAGGTGCCTTTTAATTTTCCTTCCCTGAGTCCCAACTCAATTCACAGTCCAGACTAAATGTTAAATTTTCTAGCACTATAAGGTATAAAATAAAGCAGAACTACTTAGCATAAACTCATCTCCACATTGGCATTATTCCTTAGCTTCAAATTCTCAAACTGAATTTTGTAAGCCATAAAACACCAGTTAAGATTAATTTTTATAATGTTTTTAAATAAAGCATGTTAGCAAATATATGGCAGTCCCAGCTCAGCATACCTTTTACACTTGGGTGGCAACTGCTCAATTACTGTACTGCCTTCTGTTACTCAATATTACTTTGTCAGATTTTTAGGGCATGTTCAGCCCATGCTCCCCAGTCTGACCACCATGTAGTGATCAAATATAGCATGATGGCAAAGTTAGAGGATAATTACAAACTCCATGGTTTAAATATCACTTTATGGGACTAGTGTCTTGAGCATTTTTTGATACCTCATCATGTTTAAAAGGACACCGTATCAGAAGAATTCTGCATAGCACTAGGTTGTAGTAGGTAAAATATCACATTAGGGTAATGGGTACAATGACCTGGGAAGGACAATACCCTACATGAGATACAGTAGTATACAAAAAGAGAAAACTTACTGAACTGAATGATGTGAAACACACTGTACAGATGATAAGGAAAAGAGCACAGTAAGAGAAACTAAAGCTAAAGAATATAAAAAAAGGAGAGACAGAGTAGTTTGATCAAGGTTAAAGGACATACAGCATGGCTCATGGGAACCACTGTAGGAGTATGGCAGAATATCTTGATCTGATGTTGTCAATCTTCATTCCTTCTTGACTGTGGGGTTCAGTTCCAATCCTCAAAACCGACTCTGCCGTTATATCAAGCTCACGCCGGCCAAAAACTCTCAAGCTAAGGCTACCCATACTGTTACTCTTGCTTTTACCTCAGATCTCGTTTGTCTCATAGAAAATCGGAAACATCAGCCATACTCTCAGCTAAGCGCTAAACTTTTTTGATTATATCACTATTTTTGTCTAACCTTTTTGCTTGTTTCTTCTTTCTTTTGCTCTCTAAGGTTCTTGTTGTGAGTGATTTGTATCTACCCTTTTCTTACCTTCTAAGTATTCTGCTTACCATCGTTCGCATAGGCCCCTCATTTCCCTCTACCTGTTGGTATTTCTTTGATACCATTGCTGGTATCCTTATTTCCTTCCCTCCTACCTTTTTCTCTTACCCTCTTTGTGGGTCAAGTACCATTGTTGGTATATATAAAAACAACAAAAAAAAATGTGTTCTATACTTCTTGTTTTCACGAGTGTTTGTATTATGTGTGTGTGTTCCATTTTCTTACTAGAAAAATGGCAGAAAAGCAGAAGCGAACCACAGGGTTCAAACAATGTAGGGACTGTGGCAGAAAGATGCCTAAATCTGATGGGCATCTTTCATGCATTTATTGCTTGGGTGTCCCCCATCTTGAGTTACAACCTCCATGTGAAGTCTGCAAGGATTTTAAGAGATTGCTAAGATGCCCATTTAGTAAAGCTTTTTCTGAGGCATAGACATCTTAATCTCCCAGAACAGAATAAAAAAAAAATGGAGCCATTCGGTACCATCCTCCCCCAAGGTACACAAATCTAAAATTCCAAAGTCTCAGGTTTCGACTCATCCATTAGAACCAAAGCCTAAAGTTCCTAGGACTGCACCGACTCCTTTTCTGGTACTGAAACCAGTTAAATCCCCCATGGTGCAATGTATCATTGAGATTACCTAGACTCCTACGGCGCTGACCTTGTCTTTGGTACAGACGACCTCCCGGCACTGACAATAGTCTCCTCAAATATTTTGGTGTCATCTTCCCCTGCCAAGCAAATTTCTGTTCAGCAGACCATGGTGGCGAAAGTTGAGATACTAAGTACCCCCAGGACTAGATACTCCCTATCTATAGACCCCTTTTTGGGTCAGCAGTTAAGTCTCTTTGTAGACGGACTGGAATCGCCTTCAGAAATGTCCATCCATTCTTCCAGGAGTCTTTCAAAACTGGGCATAGTTAGATTGGTGGATCAGTTCTTGGCAACCAGAGATCTTGCTGCTCCCTCTCGGACCTCCCTCCATCCCAGAGCCAAGGTTTACTCTCCCAGGAGTCCCACATACCTTCTTCCTTCAACCTCTCCACAGGTCTTTGACCCCACTACCTAGACGTTCCCAGTGCCAGCTACTTCAGTACTGATGGTGGATCTCATCTTGGTACTGGAACTGACTCTCTGGTCTTCAACTCCATTGGAGCTGTCACACCCATGGGACCGAGATTTGGCTGCTGGCTCCGGCATCCCTGGATTGGCTCAGATTTTATTTCCCGGAGCCATCTATGGCTCTTGGTGCCCTGGCTCCTACTCAGGGAGGCAGCTCATTGGAGTGGGAAGTGACCCCGGTTCCAAGGTTGTCTTTCTTGGTTCTGGGCTCCCATCCCTCTTCGGGCAGGCCTGCCTTCCAGGTTATGGAGACAGCCCTACCCTCAGCAGGCTCACAGTTGGTACCATTCCTGTTGGAGTGTCACATTTATGTATCCTCTGGCACCTAGCTGTCACAATCTGCTAACCTTGGGACAGTGGGCACAAGAGCAGCAAGATACTCTACTGCAGTGTCCCCTATTTTCGGAGTCCTCCTCAAACTTTACCCCTGCGGAGCCACCCCGTAAGAGATTGTGCAAGAGAAGAAGCACCTGGATTCTCCAGAATAATTGGTCACTGAAGATACAGATTTCGATGAAGGGGAAGGGTCCCCACGATCAACCCCTGAAAATGTCTCCTTTGCAGACATCATGGAGATTCTGAAACAGATGAGTGATTGGAAGTCCTCAAAACCATCCTCCAAGGAATCTGTCTTCTTGCAGGCTTTCATGCCCAGCCATCTACTTCTTGGGTGACCCCACCTGCAGATGAACTAATTAAACTCATTGTACAGCATACGTGGAAGGCTCCAAACACCATAGAGCGAATTCACCAGAGACTGGTCAAAATTATCTCAGCCCTGAAGGATCACCCCATTGGTTGAAAGATCTAGTAGTGGATGCCATGGTGGTGGTGATAGACACTAACAAGGAACTCACTGAAGAGAGTTCAGCTGTCCATCCTACAAACAGAGAGTCTCAGATGATGGACAGATTTGGGATGTGGGTCTTTGCTTCAACAACCTTCGCATTTCGGTCCTTGAACGTCATGACACATTTCACCTGACTCCAAAGGGATCTGATAACTGAGCTTTCAGATACCTTGGCAGGAGCAGTGTCTGATGAGGTCCAAGATACGGTTGCCTCCCAGCTTGCCACCCTAGAGTCAATCTCCAACTCATCTGTGTGTCTTATTGCACATACAGCCGAAGGGACGTCCAGGGTAGTGAGCACAGGTGTTGCCATTAGGCCCCACGCCTGTATGTGCTTGTGTGATTTTGTGGACCCCTTTAAGTCTTCCTTTATCAGTGCTCCTATTGATGCTACTTCGTTGTTTGGCCCCAAAGTCAGAGACACATTAACCAGGTGTGAGAAGAATGGAAAGACCCTTTCTGCTGTGGACCTGCATTTTTCCACTCCTCAGTGACCTTACTTCAGGAATCAGAGGAGTGGAAAGATGTGGTTCAAGAAGACCCAAGGGCCTTTTCAGGACACAAGTGATGAGTATTCCTCCCAGGGCAGAGAGGGGAACTCTTCAGGAAGATGCCCCTCCCATGGCAGAGGGATTCCTTGCAACCAGGATTCCAGGGATTCCTTTTCTGGACAATCCTACCACCGCTCCTGAGCTGCTGCCCGATTGTTTACCTCTGGAAGCAGTCAGGAGAATATTTTCCCTGCACCACGCAGCAGGGCACTCTATAACATCATATTCCTGGGTGCAGACAATAATTAACAGAGGTTACCATATTCCCTTCAATCTTTCTCCCAAACCACAAAGGCTGATGTTCCACCCAGTCAGAGGGATATAGCAGCACTAGAGATTCAAAAGCTTCTTCAAAAAAGAGTCATCCAAGCAGTCCCACCAGACCAGATAGGATCTGGATTTTACTCAAGATTCTTTTTAGTGCCAAAAAAGACAGGGGACTGGAGGCCAATCCTAGATCTCAATGTATTGAACAAATTTGTGCAACAAACAAAATTCTGGATGGTCACGGTTCAGTCTATCCTTCATTTTCTGGAGGAATGTGATTGTATGTGCTTCATAGATCTTCAGGATGCGTATTTCCACATAAAGATGGACAAATGCTCCAGGAGATATCTCCGCTTCCAGCTTGGAGCCAGTCATTACCAGTTTCGAGCACTGCCCTTTGTTCTCACTACAGCCCCAGGGTGTTCACTAAATGCATGGCAGTTGTAGCAGCTTACTTAAGGCTACAGGGATTCCGTTTGTTTCCATATTTAGATGACTGGCTCCTCACCACACCCACCAGGCATCTGCTGTTTTCCACCTTGGAATCCATTCCACATCTTGCTGAGTTCTTAGTCAGTTCAATAACAGCTATCTCCCACACAGGATATAGAATTCATCTGAGCAAAATTAACTTAACAAGTGTAGTGTCCCAAAAATCACAGATGCACAGGTGAAAACAGTCCTTTCAAAAGCCAAAAACACAGTGTCAGTGGGACCAGATGGTGCCTCAGGCTGCGTCTTGCATGAACTACAGAACAAACTAACCCCCTCCTAAACATGTTATTCAACCTCAGCCTCTCCACAGGCTACGTGCCCATAGAATGGCGCACAGCAACGGTTATTCCTCTCCACAAAGGAGGGGCCACAACTGACCCTGGTAACTATCGCCCCATAAGCCTGACTAGCCTGGTCTGCAAGGCTATGGAGCGCATCATCATGGAACTTATTAACAAAGACATTAGGAACCTCCAAACACTTCACCCCGGTCCCTGACCCAGTTCGGCTTTGTTAAGGGCAGATCATGCCTAGTAAACCTGGTTGACTTCTTCGAGACAGTCACCAAGGCCATAGACGAGGGAAAGGTGGTTCACACAGCCTACCTTGACTTTGCCAAGGCTTTCGACACCATTCCCCACTTGCGTATTACAGAAAAACTCACCAGCCTGAGCATAAACCCCTACATCACTAGATGGGCTGCCAAACTGGCTTACAGACAGAGCTCACACGGTAAGAATAGCGAGCTCCAGGTCTGACTCTAAACCAGTCACAAGTGGTGTCCTGCAAGGCTTGGTCCTGGGACCCCTACTGTTCACCATATACTTCTGAGAAGTACAGGCAAACACAGGAGGACTATGGCTAACCAAGTTCGCCGATGACTGCAAACTGGGAGCCATAATTAACTCTCCGGCTGACACGAACATCCTCCAAAAGAGCCTTACTGAGATGGACACCTGGTGTCAAAGTCATGGCCTCAAGCTAAATGCCAAAAAATGCATAGTCATCCCATTTGGGAAAAGCAAAACACCCACAAATTACCACATAGGTGGCATCCTCCTTAATACAGAAGAGGTAATAAGAGATCTGGGGACCCAGGTAGATAGTAATCTCTCCTTTGACAGTCATATTGCCAAAGTAGTTAGGAAATACTTCTATGTGACCCATCTAATTACTAAAGGGTTCACATCTAGAAATAAAGAGGTTATAGTGCCCCTCTACTCATCACTCATTAGACCCATCATAGAGTACAATGCCCCATTTGGGATGTACCTCACAAGACACTTCCAACAGCTGGAAAGACCACAAAAGTACCTCACCAAGAGGATTACTGGCCTCAAACATATGTCCTATTCAGCAAGACTGAAAAAACTCTGGCTGTACTCAGTGGCATATCGCTTACTCAGAGGTTATATCTGCCTGACTTACAAAGCCATGTCCAACTCAGAATTGATGGACATGCTCCACCTAAAGAAATCCAAGTCACTGTGAGCCACATGCTCTAGTGAGCTAAACCTCACCACAACAATAAACAGAACATGCTGGAGGGATAGATTCCTGTCACAGAGACTCCCCATGCTTTGGAACAAAATTCCAAATTACATCAGGCAGAGCCCCTCAATAACAATCTTCAAGAGAAACCTTGACGAGTGGATGGGTAACAGAACATACACCCATGGGATCACTTCATTGGCTCTGCTTGACTGAGGATCTGTTAATTAATCAATGGGGCAGTGAAAGCTGGCACACTCTGGATAGGCTTATAAATGCCCTCAGACAGGTAGCCTAGTACCTACCTATGAAATCCTGCATAGCTTCCCTTCCTCATCACAGACTGGTAAAGCTGAGGTTGCAACTTCAAGTGAAACTCTCTCAATGCAAAGTTCCTGCTCTTCTAGTTTTACAACTTCTTGGGTCCATGGCAGCGACAATCACTTTAGTCCCCCTGGCTCCTGGTGTCACAATGGTCACCGTTAACTCACCCAATGTCCCATCCATTCCTCATAACGAACCTCTGCAGACAGGATTTATCTTGGTGGATGATGCCAGAAGTGAATTTATGGAGTTGTCCCTTCTGCCCCTCTCAGCTCAAGGCTGTAGTGACTATGGATGTTTCTCTGATAGGGTGGGAGGGGCCTTTTCAGGAAAAGATAGTCCAAACCACTTGGTCAGCTCAAGAGACCAATCTGCATATCAGTGTCCTAGAACGGATGGCAGTGCTTTTAGCTTTGCAAGCATTCCAGTCTGCCCTTCCTTCAGGGACAATTGCTTTCCAGTCAGACAACATGTCAGCAGTTTGTTACATCAACAAACAGGAGAGAACCAGGTCCTATCCTCTATGTCGGGAAGCTTTAAGAGTTTGGCAATGGCAGTCCCTTCCAATCACTTTCTAATAGCAACGGATATTCTGGGAAATTCCAACATGATTGCGGACAACCTAAGCAGGTGTATCCTTCTAACTCATGAGTGGTCTCTCAGTCCCAAAGTAGCGACGAGAATCTTTCATCACTGGGGTCAGCCTTGCTGTGACCTTTTTGTCTGTCCTATAAACCACAAATGCAGCAGCTACTTTGCCCTAGTCCCCCCCCCCCCCTCGCGGGGAGTCCCAGAGAGATGCACTTCTCCACAATTGGCCCCCGGGACTTCTGTATGCCTTCCCACCAATCTATCTAATTCCCTAATTTCTGTATGCCTTCCCACCAATCTCTCTAATTCCCCAATTTCTGAGGACAGCCCAATGGTTGAGAAACAAAGTGATTCTCATTGCATCTTATTGGCCCTGTCAAGTCTGGTTTCCCTTTCCCTGGCCTCACCTAGTTCACTGCCCATGGACTCTGGATCCAACTCCAGATCTGTTATCTCATTCTCGAGGCTTGGTCCATCCCAGCCTTCAAAATCTCAAGCTGATGGCTTGGTTTTCTCCACTTCCAGTAATTGCCAGGCAAAACAATTTGTCCTCCCCAGTGCAAAAGATACTTCTGGCTTCTCATAAACCATCCATCAGAAAACTTTATCTTAGCAAATGGAAGAGATTTACTATTTAGTTTGATAAAAACTGTCTTGGTCATTTCTCTGCTTAAGTCGATAAAGTCCTGGAATACTTAGCCACCTTATTTCAATTGGAACATCAACTTCTACCATTAGAGTTTATTTAGCTGCCATTTCGAATTTCCATAATGGATTTGATGATCATTCTTTTGATGTCTCACCGTCTTTTCAGAACATTCTTAAGGGAGCTTCACATTTGAAGCCGCCTTTCAAAGACCCCATAGCACCTTGGGATTTAACCTTGGTCTTGCAATGTTTAGTTCATCAGCCTTTTGAGCCATCGGCCACCTGTGATCTCAAGTTTTATCTTGGAAGACCCTCTTCCTGGTAGCTATCATGTCTGCCAGGAGAATTTCAGAGTTACAGGCTGTGTGTGTGAAGCATCTGTATATCCTTTTTCACAAAGAGACAGAATCACTCAGAACTAATCCCTCCTTTCTGCCTAAAGTAGTGTTAGATTTCAGTATCAATCAGACCATAGATTTACCAGTCTTCTTTCCAAATTTCTCAAACAAGGGAGAATATTGTTTGCATTTGTTGGACGTCCACAGACAATTACGTTTCTATCCTTTTCAGGTACTAGATTGGGCAAACGAGTTTCAAAGGTCACTCTGTCAAAATAGTTGAGAGGCTGCATTACATTTATTTATAGTCAAAATACATTCGATTTATGAACAAAAGTTAGAGCTCATTCTACCAGATCTGTTTCCTTTTCAGTAGTCTTTCATTCCAGAGCTTCTGTGGAAGATATATGTGCAGCCGCAACTTGGGCTACTCCATATCACTCATTACAAATTAGACACGGTCTCCAGGGAAAGAGCATCCTTTGACTCTATGGTGCTCAGGAATGTCCTTCCTTAGGGTCTCCCAGGATCTAAAGTAGCTGGGGACTCTGTCCCAGCAGTCAAGAATGAATGAAGATTAACAACATCAGATAAAGAAGTTATATTTTTACCATAACGTTTCATCTGTGTTGTTGATCTTCATTTATTCTTGACATCCCACCCTCCGGCCCCCTCCTAGGGACTCTTGGAAGTTCGGAACTAGTCCTGGGGTTCTAGTAGGGTTGTTGCTCAGACAGAGCTTCCATAATTTTCTTCATAATGGGAAAACTCGATCTGAGGTAAAGGGAAGCGAGTCCTACTGGTGCACTGTCGCTTGTCAACTAATTTTAATAAATATTTTCATTGAAGCATATCATATTTAAGTAAACCATCTTTCTTTTGGATTTCTAATACCATGACAGAAATGGACCCCATTCCTAAGTCAAAATACGATTAAAGTTTGTGAAAATAGTATTGTTTTAATCTTTGATGTTAGCCAAAAGTGGTCTTTGTAGCACTTGTAGTGTGCTAAGAATTGACTCCTTCTGCAGTTCATATGGAGTTACATGTATTGGTAGCATATCTAAATAACACTGTAAATTCTTTTTTTTAAGAGACCCATTGCTCCAACTACTATTGGAATTGTCTGGGTATCCTTCTTCCACACTGCCCTCATTTCTGCTTGCAAATTCTGGTATTTTATGACTTTATGTATCTGTAAGACACTATAATCACTGGGTGTAACAGTTTCAGTGATCAGTGCTACCTTTGTCTTCTTTTCATGGATTACTATATCTGGTTTTACCACTTCAGTTTTTTGAACTGTTAGTAATGGGTGATCTCATTTGAGATAAACTTCAGCATTCTGTATACTGCTTATTGGCTCATGTTTCCAATGCTTCTAAGCTACTTTAATAGTGTAATGTTTGCACAATCCTCCGTGCAACAGTCTTGCCACATTATTATGCCTGCAGGCTGCATTCAAAGTGATTAAGTCATACCTCATGTCACAAGATTTGACACTTTGTGCTTTACTGACCTAATCAAGGGTAATAGCAAAGCTAAAAAGGAAAATGCAAAATGAGCATACCATCTGGTGCTAGAACAGGTATCCTAACTGGAAGTGTAACTGTAATATGTAACGAAGGTTCTGTTTTGATGGAACAGATATTTTAGTCGACATTTTTGGTAGAAAACTATTTTTTGCTGGTCACCTTCCAAAGCCTTCAGGGTACCTCCCACGTGCCTAAACTATTAATCAGCTTGGGCTGAGCTAATTAAAAGCTAGGTTTGGTTGTAAAGCCATTTAGTACTTTCCTGCTGTTGAAGAGAGCACTCTTCTGTGGGCTTTTGAGGATCGACAGTCATCTAATAACATTTCATTGCTGGGCAGACAAGTTCCCTTTGGAGAAAAAAAACTTCCACTTTACTTTTCTAACAAAAAAAAATCTTTTTATGTAAAACTTAAATGTATTTTAGCTAGGAAGAAAGCATTTTTATTGACTGTCATGTGACTTGGTCATTTTTGAATGGGCGTGTTACTGTTTTACTTTTGTGGTAAAATGTTGCTAAAACATAATTTAAACTTTTTTTTCTGTGGGGAAACAAGTGATCTTATTTATTCCATCTGTTTGAACCGACATTTGGATCCTCAAGTCACTGCTCAGATCCAATTCAGCAGAGAGAGTGCTCCAGCCTTGAACCACTTTAATTCTTTCTTCTCATTGTCCCTCTGTACCCATAGCTACCTAGATCTCATTAGCTGCCTTCTTGAAAGCAGCATAATCTAGGTAGCAGATAACTGCTCCACCTCATCTTTAATATTAAAACTTGTGTTTTAGTGAATTTTAGTAAGTTGTTAGCTTGTCAGATACTTTAAAATAAGATAAAAAATATATGATTAATTTCAACTTAATTTCCCACTTTTTTCTAGTCAAACGTATCTTAAGCCCTTTGGTGTTCGCCACCATCTTCCTTCTTTTAATTTTTCTGTAGTAGAGTATTAGTGTGTTATAATATTTTCATGTTAGGTTGCAATAGTTTCTGTAGTTTCTAGACATACTTATGGTTATAGTGTTACTATAGGAATCTTTTTTGCAGTTTATTCTTGTTTTTTTGTGTGATTGGTGTTGATCTATAAATAGTGGTTAAATTGCAATGCTCAAGGGTGAAGAAACAAGCTACTTTAAAATAATGTTCTCAGTGTGATCATAAGATCCTGTTAGGATTTTCATGACCTTTGTGTTTGCTTGGAGTCTCACACCTCTCTACTCCCTGTGAAATTTGCTTTTCCTTTGGGCCTCGAGCACTGGCACTAGCAAATGGGCAGAATAAGCTAATACTAAAAGGACCCCTTCCTTCAGATTCAGAACTTCAAAATTCCAAGAGGGTGGAAAACCAACCAAAATCTAAAGATTTCAATGCAAAGAAGAGGTCAACTGAGTATTCAGTTCTGACCTTGGCTTCTAAAGTACCTAGAATTGAGGATTATAGGGCATATACTCCCATTTACTATTCTCTGAATCCAGAAATCCTTCAGACTATCACCATTCAGGACTATTCAGAAAAACAGACCAGTGATAAAGTGGAATGCCTTCCTTCTAGACCTTCCTCTGTCATGTCAACACAATCCTTCAAGTCTTATAGAAGTACCTTTGAAGCAGACCTGGATCACCTTATGCAGAAGTTTCTCAAGACCCAGATTGAAATGGGGGTCCTTCAATCTCCTTTGGCTCTGAAGATAGATCCTTACCAGGCTCCTTCACTGGTTCTCTTTTCTACTCTGGTTTCTTTGGAACCATTGCACCTTCCAGATCCTGTGTCCCAGAGACCTATATATCATGCTTCACTGGCTTGGTGCTCTTTGGATCCAACTTATTCTCCTAGAGTCTGGTTGCATCCATCTTAGACTAAGATCCATAGGGTCAGGTCAGTGCCTTCAGATCTACTGTCATTGCTGAGAACTTCAATGCCACTGGCAATGACGGAGGTGTTGGCCTTTGAGTCCTTGACTTTGATTCCCCTTATCAAGGTTGGCTCTCTTCCTGGCTCCTGAGACTTCTCATCAGGCATTCTCTATCTCTTCCAAGGGAGAGAGGGATCTTTCTACAGTAATGGGTTCATCGGAATTGTTTGAGGTTGGCTTAGCCTTCCAGGTGTTGGTTAGGAGCATATAAAATCCCAAGAGAGTATGTATACAGGATCTACTGATGTCAATTCCTCCCATTGACCTTCTTTCAGTCTTGGCTTGTTCTGCTTTAGCATCCATGGGTCAGAGTTATTCCATAACCTCAAAATGTCTGCCTAGGTACAGAGAAAAACCTCTGATGGTTTGGGAGACTCATCCCCTGAAGCCCCCCGCCCAAAAAAGAAGGTGTGTAAGAAGAATCACATTGACTCCCCCTTGGAGTCGCAATTGTCATGTACTGACTCAGAGGATAAAGAGAGTTCTCCACAGTGCCCCTAAGAAGATCCTTCCTTTGGTGATATCCTGATGTGCCAGAGGGGAGCTTGACCAACAGCCCCCCCCCCCAGATGAGGAGATATTATTTGAGGTGTATGGAACAAAACCAACTACATCCTGTGTGATTCCCCTAGTTGGCAAGCTTATCGTTTGTCAGTCCAGAGATCATGGTAGGAGCCTGATACATGTGAACCAACCTCCAGGAAGCTAGGCAAATTTTTGCACCCTCTGAAGGTTAAGCATTTTTTGGTCAGAAACCATGTGAGTGGATTCCATCATTCGGACAGCTGCAAAACATAAATTGTCTGAGGACTCTCCAACTATCCACTAAGGAGATGAAGACAATGGCTGGATCTGATAGATTTCTGTGCACTGAACTATGCCATTCATAGGAATAAATTCAAGAAAGATCTTGCAAAACAAGCATTATCTACTTTGAAGAATCTAGTGGTGGCAGATCTCAGAAGCAATACAAGCTACCCTAGTGACAATGTCAACCATTACTAGCCTCTTGATGAAGCCTGATGCACAACATGGCTCATGGAGCAACCAGGGTGGCCATCACAGGCATAGCAGTTAGCTGCAATGCCTAGTAAAGTGTAATTTGCAAACACTTCTTTGATGGATTAGCCTTGTTTCAACCTTCTCTTAAAGAGAAAATACAGAAGAGTGAGCAAAATGGAAAGACCCTATCTGCCTTCGGAATTAAGTTTCAGGCCTTGCAACATCCCTTTAAAAGAAATCAAAAAGGTCCCATGCTCTCTGGTTTTGCAGGTTTAAACACCAGTTTGACTCCTTTAATGAATGCATACTGAAGCCCTGAAGTGGTCTGCAAAATCAGGGATATCATGGGCCCTTTTCCAACCAGGACCTCAGAACCCCTGAAGATCTGCTTGACTACTCCTCTCTGGAGCAGCTGGGGGATGAAGCTCCTGCTACGCAGACTTGTGGTTCTCTATCACATGAGATATTTAGGTAAGAGAGATAATATCCAGAGGCTACTACATTCCATTTTTGGAAACACCCCCTCAAATTTTCCATTACCAGATGTTGCACCCAACCAGTCAAAGGCTGCCTCAAAAGAGATGCTTGCTTTTTTGGAAAAAAAGAGCCATCCACCAGATGAGACCAAACCAGAAATGGTCAGGATTTTATTCCAAATTCTTTTGGGTTTCCAAGAAAACCAAGGATCTAAAGTCCATCTTGGACCTCAACTTCCTCAACTTCTTCATGAAAAAGACCCGTTTCAAAATGGTCATGGTGCAATTGATTCTTCCTTTCTTACAAAACAAAATGATTTGCTCAGTAGATGTTCAGGTCACTTACCTGCATGTAAAGATAAGGGAGTCCAGGCGATACACTTCCAAATCAAGGCCAGTCAATATCAATTCAGAACCTTATAATTTAGCTTCACCACAGCCCCCAGAGAGTTCACCAAATGTATGGCAGTTGTTGCAGTCCATCATTGATTTCAGTGATTAAAAATATTCCCCTACATGGATGACTAGCTTGGAACCACTCCCTCACTGGAGTCACTCAAAAAAGCTGGAGACTACGTTCTGCAAGTATGCATTTCCCTGGACATTTCAGTCAACATACATAAATCAAGCTTAGACTGATTGAGCATCTAATCTTCTTGAGGTGATAACTGATAATCACACTCTGCATTGCTTCTGTTCCTCAGGAGAGTATTCAAACCCTACGCTCAAGAGCAGAAACCCTGAAATTGAACAACCAACCTACTGTATGGCTAGTACACAAGGCCTTGGGCTCATGGCATCTTCTGTTCTAATGGTACAGTTTGGCCAGTGTCACATAAGAAATTCTACAGTGGCTCCTCCAAGCTCACCCAGACCTTCCTAATCTGAGACTGACTGCATGGTTTCTCCAATTCCATTGACAGAAAAGGATTCTTCCCTTCCCTTCCCCAAGAGGTGGTCAGTATTTTAACAGCCTTTCAGCGAGCTTCTACTCAAAGGATTTGTGTAAGTGTAATAGATTTGCCACTTAGGCTGCAATCAAAATGTCAATCCCTTTCCCCCTTTCCTCTTCAGGTTTTAGTTTGTCTACCATTAAGATTCAGTTAGTGGCAAATTCATCTTTCCATGTCGGCTTTCAGAATCAGTGCTTTGCTTCACAAAAATTAAGTAAAAGTCTTCTTAAAGGTAAAGTCCTCCTGTGTCACCAGTAAAAGATCCAGGCCCTCTATGGGACTTGAATTTTGTTTTGGATGTCTTACAAAACTCCCTACAAACCTGCAGCAATGCATACCTTATGTTCTTATCATGAAAAAACATATTTCTTGTAGCAATAACATCCGCTAGATAAATTTCGGAGTTGCATGTCCTGTCTTCTTACCTTCTCTTTTACAAAGACAAGGTGGTCTTAAGAACTAATGCCTCCTTCATCCACAGAGTTGCTTCAGAACATAACATTTCTCAAACCATTCATTTGCGTTTCTTTTTTCCAAACTCTGAAAACAAAGAAGAATATTTATTACAAGCTTACATGACAGTAGATGTTGGAGCAATCGCTGCTGCAGTAGTTGCTCCCTCCATTTCCCTTCTTTACTTAATTTTTTTTACCAAGGCATATGGACTTTTTATTGTTGTATTCCTAGCATTGTCCTGTCAGAACTTAAGCTTCCATCTATCTGTTGGTATGAAAGCTCCGAAGGGCTTTACGCTCAAACCTGTCTTTAACCAGCTCACTTTGAGCTAACTAATGGTTTGGGTGCATGAAAGGTGCTTGGTAGACTTTTGAAGCTGGCTGGGTATTGAATCCTTGGTGGGATTCAACTCATATAGCTAAGGCTAGCACAGCAGTGATCAATCAAACATCCGCCATTACAGTAAATTTACATACACAACTGTGATTTCTCTTGTCCTCAGTTTCATTACTCCCAGCACTGCATTAGGTTCACTGCTTCCCATTCCCTGAATGTGCGATCTGCTTTCAGTTCAATATTTTTGGATGGTACCACTTGTCTGTGCAGTGATTTGCAATCTATGTTTTCAGGTAAGGTAGTTATGTCACATTTTTTCACTTGTGATTTTGCTGATTGCAAGAGTGGTCTCCTCACTGTATAATGCTTGGAAGTGGCAAGTGAGCAAAAGTAACTGTTAAACATATAGTGCAACTGAGACGCATTATTGGTGCAGCTGTGTGGTTGTGCATATGTCAACACCCGGCAGACTTGTGCATTATTGTCCATACCCCAGGAGTACACATTCAATGATAAGCAAATATTAAGTGTTATGATTTTTGACACCCCACTTTGATTTTTGGGGTCTACTTTAGAAAATTGAAAAACCAAAAGACTGAAAATTTGAAAAACCAAAAGACTGAAAATTCAAAATACTGAATGATGGAATTTGCCCCTTCTCCACTGTTGTGTGAGCTTGTGTAAACATATCTAGAAGCACTGCATCTATGAGGAAAAAAATACAGACAGTTAGAAGAGCAAGAAAAATAAATGATCAGCAAAGCAAGGCATCCCAGGGTCAGTACAGTTTTTGTTATTCCTTGACTAGCTAATTTGGCTAATTAACTTAACTGACAACATACATCAGTGAGTACAGAACTTTTATACTGTTCTTGACAAATGCAGTCCTGCCTCTTTAGATATACATTGTGTCCTATGTTGGTCATGCAATGTGTCCTAAGTTGGTCACGCAACTATTACAAGTTATTTTAAAAGTGCTGTTATAACAGACTATTTCTGTAGAATTGATATACAACAAGTTTTCCTTTTTTGGTATACAAGTACAGAATAATCATTTCTTGCTTCAGCTTGCTTTGTCATCATATGTTCTTACTGCTTAATTTGTCTTATCATAACATTTCTAATGAGAAAGAGCATTTATTATTGTCACAGCTGCAGTGTACACTATTGCTACTGTTGAATAATTCAGAATTAATGAAAATTTGCAACTTACAAAGTAGTACAATGCAAAAGTTAAATAAAAACTTCATATAAAATCTACAGATTTGCAGCATGTATATGCAAGGGACAACATCTGCTTCTGTCATTCATTCTGTAGATAATGGATGAAATAGAATAATATACATTTCCTGATTCTTTGATGTTTATGGCGTATATGAACATTTTACAAATCATGTATTTTACATTATTTAAATTCTTTACACATATAGTTTAGGAATGTTTGCTAGAAATAGAAAAGTACTGATTAATACATGTTTTATACAACTTCTAACAGAAGAGCCATTCATGCTGTTACAATGCATGAGTGCATGTCAGTGTGTGACCCTTGTTTCAGGCTGCTATTACCTTTCCATTGTATTTTTTCCTAACAAGTAGCTGAGCTAGCAATTCTAAAAAAAACACTGTGAAGTCTTATAGCTAACTTGCATCTGTTGTCTGACATTTGATTATTAGAGGAATTGTTTTCAACATAAATATTTGCTTATATTAATAATGATGCCTTGATAAAGATAGGAATAATTCATAAGCACTATCTTATCTTGGCTGATGCTCATTTAGCCAGGTATTGTATTTCCATGCAGCTTTTTATGTCACTGGCGTTCACATAAAAGATTGTTCACACATGCTGCTCAGAGAAGATTTCTATAAGCTGGTGTCCCAACATTGTTTGAGATCCCAGTGCTATAACAGTTCCCCCTGTACAGACATGAGAACTCATGTTTGTTGATTTCATTTAGTGCAGATTATCAAGCTTCATTGGTTCAGAGTACTTCATAAATCGTACAATGTCTTGGACCTGATGCATTTGGTCCACTGTCAAAACCTGCACTGCTTTCTGTCTTACACATTAGATTCCACACTTGATGACAACAATTACTAGGCTTATACATCCTAAAATGCCAACTATGACCAGTATAAGCTACATTATTTTTCCTCCCCCAGCTACTGATAGAGCCACTCAGCCAAGAGAATCACGTTTATTTTTCTATTTGTGCTTTTTGAGCAACTTCCTCAGTTAGTTTGAGGTGACTCCTGATTTCAGGTTCATTATCAGCTATATAAGTACACCATTCCTCTCCTATTAATGCACAAGTACCTCCTTTACTAGCAAGAACAACATCTAATGCCATGCGGTTTTGTAAGACCATAGTTCTCATGGCAGTCATTTCTAAAGTAACTTCTTTTATTGCTTCAAATGTAGCATTACTTAATTCCTCCAGTAAATCCTGCCAATTTTCTAATTTCCCTTCTCCATAGAAAAGAAACATTGTGGCTCCTGCAAGGACATCATCTCCTACATCCTTTTTTTTCTATGTTAATATGTCTTTTTAATCTAACATTTCTAATATTAGAATCGGGTAATGTTGTAGTATGTCTAATGGATGGAATTACATGTCTCAAATAACACAATCCAGTCCAGTTCTCAGGAAGCCATTTGTAGGCTTTATTACCACATATGTAATATATGCCTGTTCAAATTGGAACCATCCATTTTGTAACCCAATGTGTAATTCTAGCTTTTTTAAATGTCCAGCAAGTTTCATTACTAAAATGCTCAAAACATTGTTCACTGGCATTTTGGGTAGCATAAATAATACTACAAGGACTTTTCCCAAGAAATGTGTGATTACTTGTTCCTTCTCCTCGTAAACAAACATCAGCAGTCACATTTGTATGGACAAGCCTCAAGAAAGGATGTGTCTTTGGGAAAGAGTTATTTCTTGGAACCCAGTCTTGATTTGTGAGGTTCAACATTTTCAGAAGGGTAAATGGAGTAGGTCATAATGGAATTCCACTGTTTGCATCTTGTAGTATCTCAGCACAGATCCAACATTGTTTAGCATTCAAGGTTTCTGAGTACATTTGCAGTGATTTGGTAAAGGTATTGAAGTTTATCTTTCCTTGTATGGATGAGTAAAAACCTGTCAGGATCATGATTAATAACAGGATTTTCACGATTCGATATTTTCTGGAAAAGAAAAGAATCATGTTCTTATTAGTTGAATCTGATATTATGTCTCTTTATATCAGTTATTACATTTATAAGTTATTCAATTTTCTCCCCTCCATTTTAATATTTTAACATGATCTTTATGAATCCAACCATTTTTTGGTGGCTGATTTTTATATGGCTGGATTTGTACAACCACTAATCCCACTTTGGTAACAATGTAGGGTCCTATCCATTTTGAATTCCATTTACTTGTGTTTCCAAACTGGCAGACCATTACAAGATCTCCTTGTTCCAATTGTACCTCCCTCGATTCCCAAATCTCATTTTGTTTACACAGTTCTAGAGTATGGGCTTGTCCAGCTTCCCAAACTCTCCCCTTTGCCCAACTAATTTGGTCTTGGAGATGGTCCCAGAATTTTGTTTCTTCTAATGGTATCCCATAAGGGATTTCTCCTGCTTGTAAATTCATAGGTTATAACCCATCATTAGTTCATGTGGAGTTAACCCACATCCCTGAGGAGAATTTCACATCTTAATCAAAATATTGGGTAAATGTTTTACCCAAGGATTCCCATACTCAGAAATACTTTTCTTTAATCCTTCCTTCAGACTTCTATTAGCTCTTTTGACTTTTGTGGAACTCTGGGGATGGTAAGAAATTTGAATCCTTTGCTTGATTCCCAAAGTTTTACACATTTGTTTTGTCACTTTTCCAGGAAAGTGAGTCCCTTGATCACTATGTATTTCTTGGGGCACTCCCCATGTTAGAATGATCCTTTCACTTATTATTCTAGCTACTGAATTTGCATCTTCCTTTTTTGTTGGATGAGCTTCGACCCATCCAGTATATTCATCTATCAAAGTAAATAAGAAATGAAACCCTCCTGGTGCTGTTCGAAGAGGTCCTACAAAATCCATTTTTACCCTTTCCCAGGGTCTCAATGCTTGTGGGAGTCTATATTGTTTTCTCCTATTTCGTTTTCCCACATTGTACTTGGCACATGTGACAAATCTATCTACATGATTTTGGATGTCTGTTGTCATTCCTTCCCATTTAAATCTAGAACTAACAATTTGTTGTAGTCTTTCCCTTCCTGGATGACCTAGGAAATTATGATAATAAGTTAACAACATTTTTCCTTTTTCAGGCTCAATTGTTTGTACCCTATGTAAAGGACCTTTTTTGAATTCTCCTGGTACCGACCAAGGTTCTGGAAATCTAACCCATTTCCATTCACTTCCTTGTATTATTTCAAATTCTTCTATTTTCTCTTTCTTAATGATGTCTGGCTGTTCTCTTTTATTAAGCTTCCTAGCTGCTGATTACCTTTGTTTCTTTTTGCATTTAAGGTCATATGAGCACCTTGTTCAAATTCAGGACCCCATAATGGCTTCATTCCATCTGTTCCTGTCACTGTTAATAAACATACAGTAGGTGTTATGATGATCCCATCACACTGGATTTGGGTAATTTTACCTACCTCACTTATCACTCTGTGTTCATACTCTGTACACTGATCTCTACAAAAGTAAGCTTTATAATGTAAAGGTAAAGGATTTAGAGGTAAGTCCATTTGTATTTGGCACTTATTCAAAATATTTTGTACCATTTCCCTTATTTGTTTTTCTTCCATGTCATTTGTTTCCCATGCCCAGTATTGAGGAACATTTTGCATTGGATAAGTTTCTTTGGAGTCAAGGGCCCCTTCTTTTGCTAGCTGATCTACTGTTTTATTAGCCTGACTATGTACCTCATTTTTGGTGTGAGCGTTGACCTTATTTATACTCACTGTAGAAGGATTGCCATCTTTTATCAAACTCCAAATTTCTGTCAACACTTCCTGGTGACTGATTGGTTTACCATCAGTTGTAATCAACCCTCTCCCTGCCTAAATGTGAAGAGATGATGTTAAGACTCGGACTACATATTCACTGTCTGTATAAATGCTTGCAGGTCTGGGCAATAACAAGGCTTGCCTAACTGCTTCTAGTTCAGCTCTTTGTGCTGAGCATCCCACTGGAGACTACCCTTCTTGTGTTCTTTGGTCTGTGCATTGTATATTGCCCATCCTGTCACAAAACACCCTCTTTCACAGCTCCAGAATCTGGATCCATCTGTATACAATTCTGATGCTCCTTCAATAGTTTGGGTGCCCACCCTTAAGTGTTCTTCATTTTTCAAGTCAGGACACTCATGAGATTCCCATTGGTAATTAAACAGTTCTGGTAAAAGCTTAATATGAGGGATTTCGACTCTGATTCCTCCTTCCTGACTTGCAGCGATTCTACCAAGTCGTGCATTATTCATGCCCTTTGGATTTCCAAATTGGATTAACTGACAACATACATCAGTGAGTACAGAACTTTTATACTGTTATTGACAAATGCAGTCCTGCCTCTTTAGATATACATTGTGTCCTATGTTGGTCATGCAATGTGTCCTAAGTTGGTCACGCAACTATTACAAGTTATTTTAAAAGTGCTGTTATAACAGACTATTTCTGTAGAATTGATATACAACAAGTTTTCCTTTTTTGGTATACAAGTACAGAATAATCATTTCTTGCTTCAGCTTGCTTTGTCATCATATGTTCTTACTGCTTAATTTGTCTTATCATAACATTTCTAATGAGAAAGAGCATTTATTATTGTCACAGCTGCAGTGTACACTATTGCTACTGTTGAATAATTCAGAATTAATGAAAATTTGCAACTTACAAAGTAGTACAATGCAAAAGTTAAATAAAACTTCATATAAAATCTACAGATTTGCAGCATGTATATGCAAGGGACAACATCTGCTTCTGTCATTCATTCTGTAGATAATGGATGAAATAGAATAATATACATTTCCTGATTCTTTGATGTTTATGGCGTATATGAACATTTTACAAATCATGTATTTTACATTATTTAAATTCTTTACACATATAGTTTAGGAATGTTTGCTAGAAATAGAAAAGTACTGATTAATACATGTTTTATACAACTTCTAACAGAAGAGCCATTCATGCTGTTACAATGCATGAGTGCATGTCAGTGTGTGACCCTTGTTTCAGGCTGCTATTACCTTTCCATTGTATTTTTTCCTAACAAGTAGCTGAGCTAGCAATTCTAAAAACACTGTGAAGTCTTATAGCTAACTTGCATCTGTTGTCTGACATTTGATTATTAGAGGAATTGTTTTCAACATAAATATTTGCTTATATTAATAATGATGCCTTGATAAAGATAGGAATAATTCATAAGCACTATCTTATCTTGGCTGATGCTCATTTAGCCAGGTATTGTATTTCCATGCAGCTTTTTATGTCACTGGCGTTCACATAAAAGATTGTTCACACATGCTGCTCAGAGAAGATTTCTATAAGCTGGTGTCCCAACATTGTTTGAGATCCCAGTGCTATAACAGTTCCCCCTGTACAGACATGAGAACTCATGTTTGTTGATTTCATTTAGTGCAGATTATCAAGCTTCATTGGTTCAGAGTACTTCATAAATCGTACAATGTCTTGGACCTGATGCATTTGGTCCACTGTCAAAACCTGCACTGCTTTCTGTCTTACACATTAGATTCCACACTTGATGACAACAATTACTAGGCTTATACATCCTAAAATGCCAACTATGACGAGTATAAGCTACATTATTTTTCCTCCCCAGCTACTGATAGAGCCACTCAGCCAAGAGAATCACGTTTATTTTTCTATTTGTGCTTTTTGAGCAACTTCCTCAGTTAGTTTGAGGTGACTCCTGATTTCAGGTTCATTATCAGCTATATAAGTACACCATTCCTCTCCTATTAATGCACAAGTACCTCCTTTACTAGCAAGAACAACATCTAATGCCATGCGGTTTTGTAAGACCATAGTTCTCATGGCAGTCATTTCTAAAGTAACTTCTTTTATTGCTTCAAATGTAGCATTACTTAATTCCTCCAGTAAATCCTGCCAATTTTCTAATTTCCCTTCTCCATAGAAAAGAAACATTGTGGCTCCTGCAAGGACATCATCTCCTACATCCTTTTTTTTCTATGTTAATATGTCTTTTTAATCTAACATTTCTAATATTAGAATCGGGTAATGTTGTAGTATGTCTAATGGATGGAATTACATGTCTCAAATAACACAATCCAGTCCAGTTCTCAGGAAGCCATTTGTAGGTTTTATTACCACATATGTAATATATGCCTGTTCAAATTGGAACCAACCATTTTGTAACCCAATGTGTAATTCTAGCTTTTTTAAATGTCCAGCAAGTTTCATTACTAAAATGCTCAAAACATTGTTCACTGGCATTTTGGGTAGCATAAATAATACTACAAGGACTTTTCCCAAGAAATGTGTGATTACTTGTTCCTTCTCCTCGTAAACAAACATCAGCAGTCACATTTGTATGGACAAGCCTCAAGAAAGGATGTGTCTTTGGGAAAGAGTTATTTCTTGGAACCCAGTCTTGATTTGTGAGGTTCAACATTTTCAGAAGGGTAAATGGAGTAGGTCATAATGGAATTCCACTGTTTGCATCTTGTAGTATCTCAGCACAGATCCAACATTGTTTAGCATTCAAGGTTTCTGAGTACATTTGCAGTGATTTGGTAAAGGTATTGAAGTTTATCTTTCCTTGTATGGATGAGTAAAAACCTGTCAGGATCATGATTAATAACAGGATTTTCATGATTCGATATTTTCTGGAAAAGAAAAGAATCATGTTCTTATTAGTTGAATCTGATATTATGTCTCTTTATATCAGTTATTACATTTATAAGTTATTCAATTTTCTCCTCCATTTTAATATTTTAACATGATCTTTATGAATCCAACCATTTTTGGTGGCTGATTTTTATATGGCTGGATTTGTACAACCACTAATCCCACTTTGGTAACAATGTAGGGTCCTATCCATTTTGAATTCCATTTACTTGTGTTTCCAAACTGGCAGACCATTACAAGATCTCCTTGTTCCAATTGTACCTCCTCGATTCCCAAATCTCATTTTGTTTACACAGTTCTAGAGTATGGGCTTGTCCAGCTTCCCAAACTCTCCCTTTGCCCAACTAATTTGGTCTTGGAGATGGTCCCAGAATTTTGTTTCTTCTAATGGTATCCCATAAGGGATTTCTCCTGCTTGTAAATTCATAGGTTATAACCCATCATTAGTTCATGTGGAGTTAACCCACATCCCTGAGGAGAATTTCACATCTTAATCAAAATATTGGGTAAATGTTTTACCCAAGGATTCCCATACTCAGAAATACTTTTCTTTAATCCTTCCTTCAGACTTCTATTAGCTCTTTTGACTTTTGTGGAACTCTGGGGATGGTAAGAAATTTGAATCCTTTGCTTGATTCCCAAAGTTTTACACATTTGTTTTGTCACTTTTCCAGGAAAGTGAGTCCCTTGATCACTATGTATTTCTTGGGGCACTCCCCATGTTAGAATGATCCTTTCACTTATTATTCTAGCTACTGAATTTGCATCTTCCTTTTTTGTTGGATGAGCTTCGACCCATCCAGTATATTCATCTATCAAAGTAAATAAGAAATGAAACCCTCCTGGTGCTGTTCGAAGAGGTCCTACAAAATCCATTTTTACCCTTTCCCAGGGTCCCAATGCTTGTGGGAGTCTATATTGTTTTCTCCTATTTCGTTTTCCCACATTGTACTTGGCACATGTGACAAATCTATCTACATGATTTTGGATGTCTGTTGTCATTCCTTCCCATTTAAATCTAGAACTAACAATTTGTTGTAGTCTTTCCCTTCCTGGATGACCTAGGAAATTATGATAATAAGTTAACAACATTTTTCCTTTTTCAGGCTCAATTGTTTGTACCCTATGTAAAGGACCTTTTTTGAATTCTCCTGGTACCGACCAAGGTTCTGGAAATCTAACCCATTTCCATTCACTTCCTTGTATTATTTCAAATTCTTCTATTTTCTCTTTCTTAATGATGTCTGGCTGTTCTCTTTTATTAAGCTTCCTAGCTGCTGATTACCTTTGTTTCTTTTTGCATTTAAGGTCATATGAGCACCTTGTTCAAATTCAGGACCCCATAATGGCTTCATTTCATCTGTTCCTGTCACTGTTAATAAACATATACAGTAGGTGTTATGATGATCCCATCACACTGGATTTGGGTAATTTTACCTACCTCACTTATCACTCTGTGTTCATACTCTGTACACTGATCTCTACAAAAGTAAGCTTTATAATGTAAAGGTAAAGGATTTAGAGGTAAGTCCATTTGTATTTGGCACTTATTCAAAATATTTTGTACCATTTCCCTTATTTGTTTTTCTTCCATGTCATTTGTTTCCCATGCCCAGTATTGAGGAACATTTTGCATTGGATAAGTTTCTTTGGAGTCAAGGGCCCCTTCTTTTGCTAGCTGATCTACTGTTTTATTAGCCTGACTATGTACCTCATTTTTGGTGTGAGCGTTGACCTTATTTATACTCACTGTAGAAGGATTGCCATCTTTTATCAAACTCCAAATTTCTGTCAACACTTCCTGGTGATTGATTGGTTTACCATCAGTTGTAATCAACCCTCTCCCTGCCTAAATGTGAAGAGATGATGTTAAGACTCAGACTACATATTCACTGTCTGTATAAATGCTTGCAGGTCTGGGCAATAACAAGGCTTGCCTAACTGCTTCTAGTTCAGCTCTTTGTGCTGAGCATCCCACTGGAGACTACCCTTCTTGTGTTCTTTGGTCTGTGCATTGTATATTGCCCATCCTGTCACAAAACACCCTCTTTCACAGCTCCAGAATCTGGATCCATCTGTATACAATTCTGATGCTCCTTCAATAGTTTGGGTGCCCACCCTTAAGTGTTCTTCATTTTTCAAGTCAGGACACTCATGAGATTCCCATTGGTAATTAAACAGTTCTGGTAAAAGCTTAATATGAGGGATTTCGACTCTGATTCCTCCTTCCTGACTTGCAGCGATTCTACCAAGTCGTGCATTATTCATGCCCTTTGGATTTCCTTCTAACATGTATTTCACTGGAGTATGTTTGGTCTGTAGCACAATTGGAGAGCCCTGAATCATATGGCATGTTACTTCAGTACACCATTCTGCTATGATGGCTTGCTTCTCACATTTTCTCATTCCTTTCTCAACTGCACTCATAGCTCGGGAAAAATAACCCAAAACCTGATATTGAGATCCTCTTTTTTTGCAACACTATGGTCATCAATCATAGATAGACCATTGTGTCCAAACTGTACAACAAACTCTTTCTCTCTTTCTGGGACACCCAAAGCAGGTGCAGAAATGAGTTCTTCCTTGACCTTAGAGAAAGCTGCTAGTGACTCATCATTCCAAATGAAACGTTCATCTCCCTTTTTGCTTCCTTTAAGCATATTAGTCAAGGGTTTTGCTTTTCCTGTATAATCTGGTATCCATTCCCATGAGAATCCAAAGATTCCTAGGGCTTACCTTAACCCTGTGACAGTAACTGGAATTGGTAACTGTCTGATTAGTTGCTTTTTGTCTCTACTAATGCTTCTTTGTCCTGCTGATACTGTGACACCCAAGAAGGTAACATAAGTTTTCATAAACTGACTCCTTTTAGGGTTCAGTTTTAATCCTGATTGTCTTATTGCTTGGAAAATTTCTGTTAATGCATTTAAGTGCTGCTTTTCATTTTCTGTTTCTACAAGTATGTCACTCATGTATTGAATAAGAGAAGGTCTACATTCTAGTGGTTTTAGTATTTCCTGCATTACATGCATAGCCGGCCTTAGGCATAGGCCAACTAGGCAGCCGCCTAGGGCAGGCACCAGTCTACCAGAGGCTCTTTTCCAGTAATTATTTGGTGTAGGTAGACCAGGATGGGGGGGCACCAGGTAGTGTGGAGGGGGCACCGGGGAGCCCTTTTGCCTAGGGTGCCAGATGAACTAAGGCCGCTCTTGATTACATGATGAAAAACTGATGGAGCATTATGAAAGCAGTGAGGCATTCTTGTCCAAGTATATTGTTGGCCTTCAACAGTAAAAGCAAATTTCCATTGTGAATCTTTATCTAGAGTAATACTCCAGAAACCATTACTCACATCTAATGTGAAGAAAAGTTTTATTTTTTCCTGAATCTGAGCAACAAGATCAGGCATGCTTCCTACTATTGGCAAAGAAAGAGGTACCACTTTATTAAGTTCTCTGTAATCAACAGTAAGACATTAACTTCCATCTGGCTTCAGTACAGGCCAGTATGGACTGTTAGCTGGTGAATTAACTTTTCTCACTACCCCTTGAGCTTGTAAAGCTTTCACAGTATTTAGTATTGCCTGTTCTGCCTCTTTCTTTACTGGATATTGTTTTATAGGTTTCTTGGGACTGCCTCTTACTTTAAGAATAAAGTCAGGGACTTGTCCACAATCATTCCCATGTTTGGCAAAAATATCCTGATAGCAATAAATTAGCTGAGCCAACTCTTGCTTTGGTGTTTTTAATAACTCAACTAAATCATACTGTCCTGGGTCTTTGACACTGTATTTGCATAACGCTTCAGAGATTACTAATACTTCATTTAATGGCCCCTTAATCAATTCTCTGTTACACAAATCTGTAATGTAACCTTCTTTGTTTTAAGATATAATTTCCAATGATGTTTTGTAGATGAGGACCTGATACCCATGCATGCTGGAAGGTGTCTTCCCCTATCATTGTTTCTACAGGGAGACTTACTTGAGCTTGAGAGATTTTTCCTCCCAGTCCTTGCAAATTTATAGTTTTTGTTCTTGGGAATGTTCTTGTAGTAATAGTAACTGTGGCCCCTGTATCTATTAAATATGTATCTAAATGGCCTCCTACTCAAATTTGAGCATGTGACCTCCCATCAGAGCCATTTTTTAGGGTGGCCGCACAGACCCCAAATTCCTAACTGGATAAGAAAGGATTTACCATCTTCTTTTCAAGATTTTCCAATCTTTCCACAAGAGCTTGAACTCCATCCCTATTTATCTTTTCTTTTTCTTCCTGTTTTCTGTTATGACTAGGTCCTTGTCCAGCTCGACCCCCACCTCGTGACCAGCAATCCTTGGCTAAATGTCCTTCTTTCTTACAATTCTTGCATTTTACCTTGTACTTTGTTTTATCACAGGTTTGATTTACTTCCCCTTCATTAATATATACTGTTTTATCTTCTTTTGGTTTATCTGTTAATTCTTTCCTCATTTCCCAAAGTGATAACAAAGCTTTACACAAATCATCATATGTACAAGGTTGACGCCTTACTAGGATGGCCCTTTTCAACCAAATTGGTAATCCTTCTAACACTGTTCCTAGAAAGGTTGGGTTATCCATTTCAGGCTTTTCTTGACCACTATACAATCTGTAAACACCCCATTGTCTGTGAATATATTCATCTTAATCTCCTCTCTCTCCTAACTTTATTTCATTTATTTTCCCCAGTCAACTCTAGGATGAGATGACATATCTTGTAGAAATTCTTGAATGTCATTCTAATTGGCCTGACCTTCCCAGATTTTTTTAATAACTTTTTTCCCAACTGGCATCATTGCATTAGTTAGAGAACATAGGCCTTCTCTGGACCATCCAAATATTCTCTGTCATTGCTCAGGTTTTTCCCTTCTTTCAGTCCAGGGTTCTTTATAGGGGTATGCTGTAGAGAGAGACCTCTGCTCGTATGGCAAATGCAGGGCCAAACCAAATCTGGAACAAAACACAAATGGCCAGCACTGAGGTGTAAATGGCAAAAAAGACTCAAAATGCTGCCATATGGTAGGCAGTTCAAAGTTTAATCCTCCATACCAGTTTCAGCATAACCTCCATCATCTGTGGAATACAAATAAACAGGTAATATCATCCCTCCATAAATAGACCCATCCACCAATAGAAAAAACAGCCCCCCCATCTGCATCACTTCCTTCAATCAAATAATTAACATGTAGATAGAACATATATTATAAAATGGAAATGACAATATATTGCTACAAATGATCATTTAATCCTGGTGGGAAAAGTCCCCCCAGCTTAATAATCCAATATTTTTCTTTCCTATTTAAAATACTATGCCAGCCCTGCATATTGTTTCTATTACCAGCAATGCTGTCAATTATTCAAAAATGAAAATCTGCACTGTTATGTATCATGCGGTGTCTGTCGAGAGCATTGGTTTCTCGTTTGTTACGTATGTCACTCTAATGTTCTGACATATGTACTCTCAGTGGACGAGACGTCTGGCCAATATAAAAGGCCGAACATTTACAAGTGGCCAAATAAATAATCCAATCAGTTCCACAGTTCCCATAGAATTTTATATCATATACCTTACTGCTGTTTTTACTGGAAAATTGTTTGAGTTTGCTAACATAACATGAAGAGCAGTGTCCAACAGGGAAAGTATCACAAAGAGTGTCCCCCGACAAAGTAAGTTGTTGGTACATAGCACCCCCACTGCTGGTATGCTTGAAATGAGAGAAATGGGAACCCAAGGTTTTGCCTTTCCTAAATGAAAATTGACATCTCGTCCCCAAAACCTGGTGCAAGCTATCATTAGTCATGAGGATATTCCAGTGTTTATTAATAGTTTCCCTAATAACATTAGTGTTCCTCCCAAATGTTGTGACAAACCTGATGGTATCAGTAGTGGTCCTCCGAGTTCTGACCTTATATTCCAATAATTAACTCCTATCATAAGTATTGGCCCAATTACTGGCAGAAATGATGTCAAAGTCCCTATATCCTCTAACCCAAAATCTGTTACTGAGATCCTGTTGAGAAGAGCCATATTCATCCTGAGTGGAACTAATTCTCTTCATACGTAAAAACTAAGATCTTGGGATGTTGTGGATGGTATGGCTGGGGTGCAAGCTGGTAGCTTGAAGCAAGCTGTTATGTTGGGGGTACTTCAAAATACTTTTTTACTGAGTGTATTGTCCAAATTCCTCTGGACTGTAACATCCAGGAAGTTGATTTTGTTGCAATCAGAATTGAGGGTAAACTCTATGCCCCATTTGTTATCATTAAGATATTGGACAAACTCAAGAAGAACTCCCATATCAGCCCGCCATACCATCCAACAATCATCCAGATAGCTCCTCCAGATGTCAGTTTCGTTGATATACAAGTTATGGGAGAGGTCATATATAAACTGTTCTTCCAGATAGGCCATAAACAAATCTGCATAGATGGGTGCAAATGATACACCCATCGTGGTGCCCTGAATCTTCCAAAAACATTCCCCCTGAAAATAGAATACATTTTTATTGAGCACATGCTCAGTCATACATAGAAGTAAAGTATTAAATCCAGCTGGATACAAATTGGCACAGTCCAGCCAGAATTGTAAAGCTTGAAGACCAGCCCAATGGGGGATGTTGGTGTACAGAGCTTTGACATCAAGGATGCAAAGGATATTGTGTATCAGACAATATTTTCAGGAACTGAATGGTATCCTGTATATGTGGCTGGATCAAATCCAACAATGATTTCAGATACTGAGTCAAAAAAGTGGAAAGAGGTTCAGTCAATGAACCTATCCCCAAAACAATAGGCCGACCTGGCGGCTTAGTCAGTGATTTATATATTTTTGGCAGGAGATACATAATCTGTTTCTGGGGATCCCTAACAGTTAAATGAGACTTAACTGTCTCTGAGATAATACCCTCATCAACAGCCTCAGTTAAAAAAGAATCTATATCTTTCTTGAAATTAGGTGTAGGGTCATTGGGTATAGCCATATAGTAGCGAGGGTTGAATAACTGTCCCTTACCCTCGATGAGATAATAATCTGTGTCCAATATGACTACTGCCCTTCCCTTATCCACAGGTACAATAACAATCTTATGGTTATCCTTTAGCTCCTGTAGCACTTTGCTTTCTCCACTTATTAAATTATGACCCAATACCAAATAATCACCAGTGTTGAAATGTATGTCCCTAAGGACAGCCTGTAAGCATATTGACACATGTTTGTTCATGGGTGGCTGGAAATCAGATTTAAAAAATCTAAACTCAGTAGACCTTTTAGAATTATTGCCAGAATCAAAAAACAATTTAAGGTTTAATCTACGGCAAAAGTCATATAAATCTAATATCATGCAGGTTTTATCAACAAAAACCGGGCAAAAAATTCAATCCTTTATTCAAAAGCTGCTTCTTTTTCTATTGGTGGATGGGTCTGTTTATTTGTATTCTACTGATGAAGGTGGTTTTGCCGAAACTGGTATGGAGGATTAAACTTTGAATTGTCTACCATATGGCAGTATTTTGAGTCTTTTTTTGCCATTTACACCTCAGTGCTGGCCATTTGTGTTTTGTTCTTTATAGGGGTCCCATTTTCCCCCAAATATGTTAATGCTGCCTGCAATTCTTGAAGGGTTAATGATCTGTTAGTAGATCCACTACTATCTAATGTTTGTGTAACTGGACACATTGACTTTAGTCCAGTATTATGCTCCCATATTGGAGCAGTAGGAGTCGCCAATGAAGTATAGCTAGATGTGGCACTATTACATTGGGAACTAGATTTGAGAGGTATTTCTGTTAACTTGTCCCAGTCTGGTTCTGGCAGCTGATATCCCCTTACAGAGGCTATTTGCCATGCTACTTTTAGTCCTTCTAAAAGGGTTTTTTTTTAGCTTCTTCCCCCTCACCATCAACTTTTTGTCCAAGCTGTGTTCCTAGTCTAATAGCTTCTTGCAAAGCTGTTTTTAATTCTTTTATTTCATGATCTCTAAATTCCACTTCTTTTTCTAAATTAGCTACTTGTTCTTTCTGTTCCCTCATGTCTTCTTCTAACTGTGATAGTTGATTGTCTCTTTATTGTTGTTCTCTTTCTTTAATTTCTTTACATAAAGCTTTTAGTTCATCTGCTGTCTCTCTTACCTGTCTGTCTGATTCTTCTATGCTTTCCTGTAAATGTGAACATCTTTTTGACAAAGCTTCTATAATTTTGTCTTCTAATGTACACAAAAAAACTATCGTAAAAGAACTGGAATACATGTTTTCTTAATAAAATCTCTTTTATTTTGATTTGGTTTTCCCTACTCTGTAAATTCATAAATCAAAGAAGGCAGTTTATAAATAGGACTTCTCTTTTTCCATCCTTCAGGTATTTCTTTTTTTCCCTTAACTTTTGTTGTTTCTGACTGACCCATTCATGAATAATATCTAATTAAATTGTGGATCTCCTGTTTGTAAATTCTCACTACCTTCACTATCTGCTTGGTGTATAACTTCTTCAAATCTGGGAAAATTAGGAGATAAAATTAACCTTGATGCCTTAGCTTTCTCTAAAGTATTTTTAGAATCTGACATCTCTCTTCCTTCAGAGAATGAAACAAAACTGTCAGATTTTTCTTGAGACCTTTCCTCAGTAACACTTTCAAATTTCTCTTGACACTTTTTTTCTTGATATGGTTTAGTAAATCTTAATAAATATCTGTTTCTAGATCTGGCTACAGGTACTTTTTCTGGTATAAAATCCTGGCTTAAATCTCTAATACTGTTACTTTTAAAATTCAGTTTCTCAGGTCTGATAGCTTCTGGCTGCAGTAACATCTGTGATGACTTATCCCTACCACATTTAAAAATCTTATTACCATGCAAATTCCTTTAACTGCATGCCTCTTAAATTACAGATTACACATGTAACTATAGGAGAACAAAGCTTTACTGCATTCTACAAACAACAAAAAGACTAGAGTCTCAACCTATTTTGGCAGTGTGGAAATAAATTCCTCTTGGGAGTTAGCTGCGCAGCCTTTAATTCCACCTTCCTTTTCCTGCAGATGAGACTCCATGGAGGAGAAGAGATCCAACCTTGTGGATTCTTTTTGTTTTTCCTTGACTCCACAGAGCAAAACTGATCCAACCTTGTGGATTCTTTGTTCTTACTTTTAAAAGCCAAGACCTTTCTGTAATATTTCAACTTTACTTCAACTTCCAACCTCTGCACTTTCAGCTTTGCTTCCTCCCTGGTTTCAGCCCCAAAACTGTAAACGTATCTACAAGAACTGCACATATGAGGAAAAAATACAGGCAATTAGAAGAACAAGAAAAAAAAATGATCAGCAAAGCAAGGCACCCCAGGGTCAGTACAGTTTTTATTATTCCTTGACTAGCTAATTTGGCTGATTGACTGACAACATTCATCAGTGAGTATAGAACTTTTATACAGTTCTTGACAAATGTAGTCCTGCCTCTTTAGTTATACATTGTGTCCTAAGTTGGTCATGCAACTATTACAAGTTATTTTAAAAGTGCTGTTATAGCAGACTATTTCTGTAGAATTGCTATACAACAAGTTTTCCTTTTTTGGTATACATGTACAGAGTAATCATTTCTTGCTTCAGCTTGCTTTGTCATCACATGTTCTTAATGCTTAATTTGTCTTATCATAACATTTCTAATGAGAAAGTATTTATTATTGTTACAGCTGCAGTTTACATTATTGCTACTGTTGAATAATTCAGAATTAATGAAAATAGTTTATTGACCATTTGGACAGTTTGTCCGTCTCTTTCAACTTTCTGGTTTAAAAGACCACATCTGCACTTGTTTCCCATCTTTCCTGTAACTAACCTACTGGGTAGTACTAGGAAGCCTTAAATTGATACAAGCCTTCTAGCTTAGAAGAGAGACTTTGGAGTGATTAAGTTAACAGTTTTCTGTACTTTCTTGCTGTACTTAACTGTTTTCCACCTAAACATGGATTTTCCAGCATTTATTGTGATTTAAAAGCTTGTTTTTTTCACATATTGTACTTATTTGACTGCCTGCACTTTTAAAAAGTTGTTTTTTCTTTAAATAATTTGTTTAACTGTTGTAGGCTACACAGTAAAGTGCGATAGACTTTTCTGGTTGTTTGTAGTTGTTTAAAGCTGTTTTAAATACATTTTTTACTGTTTTTGCCTTATCTTTTCAAAAAAACAAAAAAAAATCCTTGTTTCCCACCTTTCTAAGCTAGTATAGTCCAGTTTTCAGGCTAGTGCTGAATTCAGGACTGTGATACTAGTTTCTGAGTTGCCCATACCTTACTTAGATAGAAGGAAGTTTCTCTGTTTACCTGTGAGAGAGGGGAGTTATGAGCAACCTATCTGTCCCTGGAGGAGTTTTTCCAGCCCAGAAGTTAGTAGTTTATTGGCCATTTTGGGCTAATTTGTCTCTTTCATTTTCCTACTATAAAAACCACATTTGCACGGTTTTGCACACCGGACAGTGCCGGTTAGCCACGGATAAATTATTCCCGGCTCCACTAAGTCTCCTCCTCAGTTCTTCCCTTGAAACTAGTCTAACTCTCAACCTAAGCACTCAAAAAACATCTTACAGCCCAGCACTTGCTCAGACCTAATAGCAAGCACTAATATACCCTGACACTGATCGCCCAGCAGGGCAAGGCTCTTTATTCAACACTCACCAACCAAGCGACTAAGCAGCTCACCCTGCTATTCAGGCATGACCAAAGGGCAACTTCAGGTGCACTTTCCAGTCCAGCTGGTGAATCTGGGTATCCTGAGGCAATGTTACAACTGCCTCATGTACACAGACAACCCTGTCCTCCTACCACAAAACACTAACATATGCGAGAGATACAATTATATAGCCAAACTGGAAGCTAAGCTGTCTCCACCCAAGACTGGAGCAGACAGTCAAGAGGAGAAGGTTAACACTTGCACCACAACTCCAGCCGCACACAGACCTACTAAAACAGCACTGGCAAAAATACACATAAATACACAAAATCATACTCATAGGCTCTAAAAAAACCTGCAAAAGCATCAGAGACCTCCAAAGCAGACACCCAAACAACCTGCACTTCCTGTCACAAACCAGACAACACATAAAACGCAAAATCAGTGTGCTGCACAATCACAGCCCTTAAGGTGAAATAACATACCTAATACACTAGGTGACTCTATAGTCAGGCACACTGACGTCCCACTCACTAGGCTGAACAAGCAGAAGGTTACTATTAGCTGCCTGTCGGGAGCCAGAATCCGCCACATACCACAAGCACTCAGGTCACTCCAGAGCAAGTACAAATATGACTCTGTCATTGTTCATGTTGGTGTGAATGACCTGAGATGTAACTCCCTGGACTATATGAAAAGAGACATGGAAAAGCTCTCTGATCATGCAGCCCAGGCTTGCATGACCCTGGCCCTGAGTAGCATTCTGCCCACACCCAGAATGATACCTCAGTATAAAGAAAAAATGATCAGTTTCAACAATGGGCTAAGCTTCTGGTGTTATTCAAAGAGGATCCGGTGTCTGTCAGCCTGGACGGCATGCTTCGCAAGAGACCCTAGGCTTTCAAATAATGACCAAGGCTCTTGCTACCTCTATAGTGCCTTTTTTAGGCAAGGCTCAAAAGTCAAACCCACCTCCATAAACAGCACAATTAACAAAAAAATGAGAGTTATGCTACTAAACGCCAGGAGTTTAAATCTCAAAATGCACTCGCTCAAAGCACTCCTCAGTATAGAGAACGTAAACATCTGTGCAGTAACTGAAACCTGGTTCAAGGCTCCAGAGAGCACCCCAGCACTACCAGGCTACATCTCATACCACACGTTTCGGCCACAGAACACAGAATGAAACACAAAAGGAGGGAGTGTATCCATATTCCTCAAGGATACCTACACCTCCAGGTTAGTGGTACAGCATGATACCTCTGAGATCATCCATGTGCAACTAACATCGGGCAAATCTACAATGCAAATTGTGGCCTGCTACAGATCACCCTCCATGACCCAGGACCACCACTCCACCTTTCTGGAGACACTGGAAAACATGAAGGTCCTACCGAACACCCTGATATTGGGCGATTTCAATTACCCTACCATTCACTGGGAAAACTACTTGAGTACAAATTCACAGCCCCAGCGCTTCCTGGAATTCATCAACTCAAACACCCTGGATCAGCTAGTAAACTCCCCTACCAGAGGTGAAAACATATTGGACCTGGTCATCACCAACATGGGCGACAGGTGTTCCACACCGGAGGTCAACCCGTCACTGGTTAGATCAGACCATAAACTAATCACTCTGGAAGTCCACACCCCCCCACCACCCCCAACTAAGGAAACCAGTTTGCTGGACCCCTGCAATAAACAGGCTATACAATAGAAGGAGGAAACTAGTTAAGAAAAAAAGCAAATCCCAAGAAGGAAAGACACCCCTGATCAGTATCAGTAAGAAACTAAGGTCCCTCATGAAATCACCCAAGGCTAACTTCGAAAGAAAAATAGCCAAGGATTCAAAAGATAACCACAAAGCCTTTTTTAGCTATGTTAAGAATCTAAGTGACAACTCGCAGATATGCACTTAACTAGTGCAAAATAGCAGAAAATATACTGAACCTACTGATATTGCCAACATCCTGGCAGATAGATTTAGTGCAAACGTCACCCCCCTCTCACCTCCAAAAGGGCCCCCAACAATACCGTAAAAGTGTAGTGTCCCAGAAATCACAGAAGCACAGGTGAAAACAGCCCTTTCGAAAGCCAAAAACACAGCGTCAGTGGGACCAGATGGTGTCCCAGGCTGCATCTTGCATGAACTACAGAATGAAGTAACCCCCCCACCTAAACACGCAGTTCAACCTCAGCCTCTCCACAGGCTACATGCCCATGGAATGGCGCACAGCAATGGTTATTCCTCTCCACAAAGGAGGGACCACAACTGACCCTGGTAACTATCGCCCCATAAGCCTGACTAGCCTGGTCTGGAAGGCTAGGGAGCACATCATCATGGAACTCATTAACAAAGACATTGGGAACCTCCAAACACTTGACCCGACCCAGTTCGGCTTTGTTAAGGGCAGATCATGCCTACTAAACCTGGTTGACTTCTTCAAGACACTCACCAAGGCCATAGATGAGGGAAAGGTGGTTCACACAGCCTACCTTGACCTTGCCAAGGCTTTTGACACCATTCCCCACTCGGGTATTACAGAAAAACTCACCAGCCTGAACATAAACCCCTACGTCACGAGATGAGTTGCCAACCGGCTTACAGACAGAACTCACACGGTAAGAATAGCGGGCTCCAGGTCCGACTCTAAACCAGTCCCAAATGGTGTCCCACAAGGCTTGGTCCTGGGACCCCTACTGTTCAGCATATACTTCTGAGAAATACAGACAAACACAGGAGGACTATGGCTAACCACGTTCGCTGATAACTGCAAACTGTGAACCATAATTGACTCTCCAGCTGACATGGAAATCCTCCAAAAGCTGGAAAGACCACAAAAGTACCTCACCAAGAGGATTACTGGCCTAAAACATATGTGCTATGCAGCCTGACTGAAAAACTCCAGCTGTACTCAGTGGCATATCGCTTACTCAGAGGTGATCTCTGCCTGACTTACAAAGCCATGTCCAACTCAGAATTGATGGACATGTTCCACCTAAAGAAATCCAAGTCACTGCGAGCCACACGCTCTAGTGAGCTAAACCACGCCACAACAATAAATAGAACATGCTGGAGGGATAGATTCCTGTCACAGAGACTCCCCATGATTTGGAACAAAATTCCAAATTACATCAGGCAGAGCCCCTCACTAACACTCTTCAAGAGAAACCTTGACGAGTGGATTGGTAATAGAAAATACACCCCTGGGATCACTTCACTGGCTCTGCTTGGCAGAGGATCAGTTAATTAAACAATGGGGCGGCGAAAGCCAACACATTCTGGCTAGGCTTATAAATGCCCTCGGGCAGATAGCCTAGTACCTACCTATGAACCGATTTGCAACTTACAAAGTAGTACAATACAAAAGCTAAATAAAAACTTTGTATAAAATCTGTAGCTTTGCAGCATGTATATGCAAGAGACAACATCTGCTCCTGTCATTCATTCTATAGATAATGGATGAAACAGAATAATATGCATTTCCTGATTCTTTGATGTTTATGGCATATATGTACATTTTACAAATCATGTCTTTTACATTATTTGCATTCTTTACACATATAGTGTAGGAATGTTTGATAGAAATAGAAAAGTACTGATTAATGCATGTTTTGTACAACTTCTAATAGAAGAACCATTCCTGCTGTTACAGTACATCAGTGTGTGACCCTTATTTCAGGCTGCTGTGACCTTTCCATTCTATTTTTCCTAACAAGTAGCTGAGCTAACATTTCTAAAAAAACACTGTGAAGTATTATAGCTAACTTGCATCTGTTGTCTGACATTTGATTATTAGTGGAATTATTTTCAACATAAATATTTGCTTATATTAATAATTATGCCTTGATAAAGATAGGAATCATTCATAAGCACTATTTTTCTTGGCTGATGCTCTTTTAGCCAGCCATTGTATTTCCATGCAGCTTTTTTATGTCACTGGTATTCTCATAAAGGATTGTTCACACATGCTGCTCAGAGAAAATTTCTGTAAGCTGGTGTCCCAACATTGCTTGAGATCCCAATGCTATAACATCTTGGACTTGGTATATATAGGTAGCAGGGGGTGTGGGGGACACAGCCCCCCACATGAGGGATGCAGGGGGCTTGCCCCTGCATTAAAATGTGTTCAGTATTTTGAATTTTTAGTCTTTTGGGATTTAGTCTTTTGGTTTGTCAGTCTTCTGAAGTAGACCCGTTTTTGATGGTCTCCTGCTGTGATGTCGATAGCTGAGAGGTATGTAAACAGCCATATAGAATCATTACTTTCTCATTTCATTCCTAAAAATGGGAAGATGTTTTGAAAAGGAGGTGTATCTTCTCCCTCACGGCAGTTCAGGAGCATTTGAAGAAAAAGGATAAGCTCCACAGACCTCAGTGTCTTAAAAGAAGTATTTACCATGCCGTCCACAGATGCTGTCAGACGTACAGGGGTAGGATGCCTGTCTATATAATTAACCTGTCATCTTTGAGAAGGGGGGCTTTAAGTCAGCAAGGAACTCTTCCCATTTGAGTGAGTACTTATCCATACATTGATTTGGGAGGGTTTGTGAAAAAAGTGAAATATTTACAAAAATCTGTTAGGACTTCCCTCCTAAAATCTACTGTTTATGTACTTGGTATTTAGACTTTAGTGTATGGTAAAATAATCAGCAGTAGTTCAAGTTCTAGCAGCACAGATATCCTGAATGGAAGCAGGCTGAGGCCAGGCTGCAGAAATAACAACTTTTCAACTATTTCAGTGGAATGGAATGTACCTTAACATGCTTTTTTTTTTTTTTTTTTCTTATTTTCCTAAACTACTTTGGTCTTTCCCAGCCTTTAGTATCAAAGATCCATATGCACTCTGTAGACCAGTTTGTTCACATCTTTTCTGCCTGGTGTAACAGTTGGAAATTCAGTAAGAGCTAAATAACAAGATGGACACAAACTACATGTGGCCAGCTTTATCGGCATGTGTTTCAGACTACACAGTAAAATGGGATACCAGACCAAATGGGTGCAGGGTAGAAGAACCAGATAATTTAAATATACACATGTCATATTCCTCTCTTTCAAAAGTTAAAGCTTCCCACTTCATTTTGAGGTTGAATAGTCTAGTAGTGTATGTTACCAGAAGTTACATGTCAGGCTAAACTCTCCACTTGTGACCAGCTGTGTGTGCTCTTTTGTGTTTTACTCTTGCTTTATTTGTTGCTATGAATAATGTGGTTTAGCATGATGAGACTCTCATTTGCTATAAGAAACTGCATGCTGAGGTAAATGCTCCATTTATGACCAGCTGAAACAAGATCTAGCTACTATGAAGCCAGGGACACCAGGCTAAGTGACTTTTACTTGAATTACTTAATACTTAGTGTACTGGTAGAGAAGGCACAGTTGTTATTAATGGATTAGTGAGTCTGCTATTTAAATTAATTTACTGTTTCTTTTTAGTGGCAGAATGAGAAATGCAGGCTAGTTTTGGGCATTGCTTGCTATTTAAACCAAATTTAGGTATATTGATATTGGTTGGTGTATTCTGTTGAGCATTTCTCTTGCTCTGTTATAAAAAAAGGTAGTTTAGCTGAGAAATCTGCAATGCATAGATGCTGGCATTTTGATCAATAATTTTCTCTATACCACCTACCTACTGTGGTGGTGGTGCTGCGATAGCGTTGTCGTCTCACAGTAAAACGCTGTCCAGTTCGATTCTCAGCTAGAGCGTCTTCTGCGTGGAGACATGCGTGAATGGGCATACCTTCGTTGAGGGTTGTGCATCAGGCCTGGCAAGCCGGTACGTAAAAATCAACTGCCAATCATTAGCAGACCGGAGTTCCGCTGTGGCGACCCCTATCCGGGAAAAGCCGAAAGACACAAACAAACAAACCGACCTACCCCAATCCTATTTGTACTGTAAATAAATAATCAGGAATCCAGTGCACCAGACCATTCTACAAATAAAAATGTATGTTTACTCAGGTACACTAATTCTCCTCTCACAAGGTTGGACAAGGACAGGGTGACCGTGTCTTTCAGGTGCCAAGATATCTTGATATCTCAAAGGGTCCTTAAGACTCTTTCGCCTAGCAAATTTGACTACGCATGGTTGTGGATTTAAGTGACTTGGCATAAAAATGCTGGAGTGATAGGCAGAGAGACTTGTTACAACTCTCCCTCTGCATGTCACAAATGCAGCCAAGATTGTAGTCCGGAGCTGAGTCTTCTTTTCTCCAAGAATGATGCTTAGGTGGAAACGTATGCTCTTTGTGTATAATAGTATGGTGGGGGTCTGGGCCTAGTATACTTGATGACTACCACAAAAATAATGTACCTCAGAAAGTAGTTTTTGAGTCAGGTGGTTAACACTGAGTCTTCTAGGCACTGCTATTGGCCTCTGAGACTTCTTTTGTGTTTAGGACATGAACCTTGGTCCTGCTAATACTATCGATCCCCCCCTGAGCTGCAAGAAAAATACAGTTATCCAGAGGGGTGTCTTCAGTCCAGCTTTGTCTTCACATCAGCCGCCAACATACAAAGAGAAGGACATTAATTAGACTTATACTATGTTTCTCAAATTTTCTCTCCACAGAATTGAGAATCTGACTCTGAGGAAAGTCTTTATTCAGATTCCTCATCTTAGGAGTTGTCTTTTTCTGGTACTATTGCCAGAATGAAGGAATTGTTTTAATTAGAACAAAAATAAAACCTAGAATCTCAACACCGGTAGTATGATTTGCTACAGTCATATTTTCCTCAGCCTGCAGCTCTTCCTCCATTTTGGCAGCCTGCAGTTTGTCTGATAGTCATCCACCTGTAACAAGAAAGGCAGAGTAGTTGTACGAAGTTCTCCTGTCCTCAAAAATTCTTATTTTTTTAAACCCCAGATAAAATCCTGCAGTAATTTCTCTATCCAAGTTAGCTTTTACCAGACTGACAGCTAGCCCTATCAATTTTGACAAGCTAGGGAAGGCCTTTGATAGGTTTGGAAAGAAGGTTGATATTTCCTCCTCCTTTTTGGGCTTCAGAATAGTAAATTGTCAGGCTCACGTGTCTAAATTTCTGCTGACTTCTTTTTACAATAGGAGGAAATTCATTGATGATCTTCAGAAGCTAATGTTCCTCTGAGTTTTGTAACATCATTTGTATCTTAGGTAATCAAACCAAAATGTGCTTGTGACATTGTTGATGTTTTATCCAGAGCAGCTGCCTGTGGTGCTGGGATGAGAAAATTTGCCTAGCTGCATTCTCAGAATTTACCACAGGATGCCAAAGCTGAGATCCTGAATGCTCCATTGGATTAAAAAAAAAAAAAACAGGTGTTATTTGGTCCTTCCCCTACTGAGGTCCTTAAAAGTTTGATAAAAGGGGAAAGTTAATTCAGCAGGTGACCTAGAGTTTTTCAATTTTTTTTCAAAGATAATAGAAATGTTTATTCCATTCCAGGTTCTACTTTCAGGAAACAGAATAAACATTCCCAAGAAGAGACAGGAAAAAAAAGTGACAGGGAGTTTCAAAGAAGAAAGGAGGTTCCGCCCCAAACTAAGGACAATCTAAAAGAATATGCTGACTAAATGCCCCTCAGGTTTTTTTGCCTCAGTCTCCCACCTTGACAGTCCTGTAAAACTATGCCAGAGTCTAGGTTTTTACTTTCTTCTGGCACACCAGATAACTTCAGGCATATGAGTACTGAAAATAGGATCATAGGAAATTACTAGGCTACCGACCTGGAGGTCATTTCAAGCCTAGCCTGTTTCTTCACAATGTAATACCATAGATACTTTAGTCAGTCCTCCCAGGATTGTATTTATTAATGACTGCCCATGTCCAGGAGGGTTGTGGGTACTATCCCTGTAAGAATTTACAGTGCCCCATCCACTCGTCCAAGTTCCTTTTGAAAAATGTCAGAGGTGTTGTGCTTCACATGAATTGGTAGCCTATTCCAAAGATGTGGCAGTCGCTGGGAAAGAAATCTGTCCCTCCAACACATCCTGTTTAACTCGCAGGTCATAGTTAGGTCCCTGGAATGGGTAGCTCTAGTCCCGTGTGATTTACAGATGTGCAGTAAATTCATTAGGTTTGGGTTGGAGATTGCTCTGTAAGCCAGGCATAAGTCTCCCCTAAGAAGTCTATACAATACTGAGAATAGTGACAGGGACTTTAGTCAGTCTATGTAAGGCACCTGCTGGAGTCCCTTGATCTTCTTATTAGAAACCTCTGAGGTTTCTCCAATTGCTGCAGGGGCTTTGTATGGTACATGCTGAAAGAGGCATTATACTCTTACAACAAAGGGATTTACCTTCTGTTTACCAAGTGTATCAGTAATGGCTGAGTGTGGGATAGTGTCAAAGGCCTTTGCCAAGTCGAGGTGTGCTGTGTGCACAGATTTGTCCTCATCAATGGCCCTGATCACATTTTTGAAGAAATCCACCAGTTTTAACAGGTAGGATCTGCCCTTGATGAAGTCGAATTGAGTTGGATCCAAGGTTTGGAGGACACCTATGTCTTTATTTATGAGGTCCATGATACATTCCATGGATTTACATATGAGGCTAGTCGGACTTATGGGTCTATAATTCCCTGGGTCTGTTGCTAAGCCACTTTGTGGAGGGGAATAGCTGTTCTTGTTCTCCATTCTGCAGGAACAAAGCCAGTGGCTAGGCTGTGATTAAATAGGGTGCTTAATGATGTTGCTAGTTCATGTTTTAGTTTGTTTAGAAGACAGCCTGGGATGCCGTCTGGTCCTATAGAGGCTGTGTTTTTTGCCTTAGACCAGGCTTTAATGACATGCTCTTCAAATATGAAGGGTGGGAGGAGTTGGAGACAAGGTTTATGTTAAGTTTGTAGGGATAAGAGAGTGAAATTTTGCCAACTCTGGTAGCAGGTTTGCTATCGTTGCAGGGTCATTGTGTGTGATACCGTTAGGCATTAGTTTGGCACATGCTTGGGGCCTACCTTTTAAGCTATGTACGTAGCTGTAAAAGGCTTTTTTAATTTGCCTCTTGAGGCTGAGGAGGATTTTCCATTGTTAGGACCTTGCCTTAGTTTTATTAGACAGCAACTTTTGAGTTTGTTGTAAAGTTTGTTGATGCTGGATGTCCACCAGGGTGGCTTTTTTTTTTTTTATATAACTTGGGGCTGTCACTTTGATTCTGTCTGGAACATTCAAGTCTATACACATGTAGTGATTGCACAGAGCTTTAGTATAAGCTTTGGTGTAGTTACCACTTCTAGCTGGGCATGGGGTTTGGAATGCATTTATATCTTCCCCTAGGAGGGTATAGTTTGCTTTGATAAAGTTTTTTAGTTTGAAATTACCCTTTGTGAGTTCTGGTGTTAGTGCTAATTTGAAAGTGACTGTTTTGTGGTCAGATTTAACTAATGAGGGTCTGACAGTTGCGGTGGTGCATCTGTTTATCATGTTTGTGAGGACCAGTTCTAGTATGTTTGCATCTCTTGATGGGGTTTGAACAATTTGTTCCAGAGCATTTGAGTTAACAAAGTCAAGGAAGTTTTGCAGTAGTGAGTTAGGGCTAGAATAGGTTTACCAGTTGATTGTGAGATAATTGAAATCCCCCATGACCAGAGTCTTTGGCAATATTTGGATTGACTCCAGTTTGGTCAAGTAAGCCTTGTGAGCATCATGATCCATGGAGGGGGATCTATAACTAGCTATGACTTGAATGGTGATCATACCCACAGTAATCTGAACATGGAGTAAATCCACAGAGTTTTCCACTTTAAGTAGTCGGGAGGTGAATTTATTTCTAATATAGATAGAAACACTGCCTTCTTTGGTTCTCACACATTTGTTTTGCAGCCTGAAGATGTTGAAGGCATTGCAGCTTTCTAAAAGGCTACAACTGGCAGTGGGATTCCCTTTGTCCATTTCAAGGGAGTTTACCACATCCACCCAAATAAACTTTCCTGTTACTTGCTATTATTGATCAGATGCTGACTCTGAGGTTATTGAACCTGGTCCTCCAGAACAAAGAGGGAAAGGATTTTATTCAAGGATCTTTCTGGTGCCAAAGAAAGGAGGAACCTATTTTCAAAACATTCACACCAGAATTCCAATATTCTAAACGCTATCTCCTCATTGCACATCTCAGTTATCTAGTAACCTTGAATATAAAATATGTTTATCATCACATTCCAATGTAAAAAGTATTTCATAGTTTTTTTTCTCTGCCTGGTTTACATTTTCAAATTTTTATCTTGTTCTTTGGTTTATCTATAGCTCAAAGAGTATGTGCAAAGTCTCTGGCTCCTCCAAGGGCATTCACATTTTATCATATTTAGATGACTGCCTGATTTTTACAAATTCGTTCACATGCTGTTAATCTCTGGGTTGATTAATAAATCTTTTTCTAAGCCTGGGATTTCAGGTGAACAAAAAATATTCTCTCATTCCATCCCACAGGATGTAGTTTTTGAGATGTCTTCTAGATACAAATTGCATGAGGGCTATTCTTCTTCAAGACAAAATGAAATGTTACAAAGCACAAATTCTGATTTTTTCCAACCAGACTCGGCATCTGCCAGAGGAATATCTTAGAATTCTAGGTGTTATGTCCTGTGCTGTTCTCATGATTCCATTGGCCAGATTCCACATAGGTTCATAGGTGTGTACTAGGCTAATGGCCGTGGAGCCTTTACAAGCCTAGACCATATGATTACCCTGGCATCGTGCCACCTGACCTTAGTTCCTAGTGCCTCTGTCGAGTAGAGCCACTGGAGTGATTCCTGGGGTGTATTTTTTATTTCCCATCCACTCATCAAGATTTCTCTTGAAGAGGACCAGTGAAGTGCTCTGCTTGACATGTATGGGAAGTCTATTCCATAGCATGGGCAGTCTCTAGGTTATGAACCTGTCCCTCCAGCATGTTCTGTTGATTGTGGTAATGAGGTAGAGGTCTCTGGAGCTTGTGGTGCGGAGAGATTGGGATTTCTTTAGATGAAGCATTTCTAACAGAGCTAGGACAGACATGGCTTTGTAAGTCAAGCAGAGATCGCCTCTAAGTAGGCGATATGAGACAGAGAATAGTTGGAGTTTTTTGAGTCTGTCCATATAGGACAAATGTTGAAGGCCTAAGAGCCTCTTTATGAGGTACTTTTGCGGCCTCTCCAGTTGTTGCAGGTGTCTAGTGAGGTACATGCCAAATGGGGCAATTTACTTGATGACTGGCCTAATGAGGGAAGAGTAGAGGGCGACAATGACTTCTTTCTTCCTGGATCCAAAACCCTTAGTAATGAGATGTGCCACATAGAAGGGCTTTCTGACCACAGTGGCAACGTGGTGGTCAAAAAAGAGGTTGCTGTCAACTTGTATTCCCAGATCTCTTATAACGCCTTCTGTGTTCAGTGGACTACCAACAATGTGGTAATTCAGGGGAACCAGGTGTTTCCCAAGGGGGATGATGACACATTTTTTGGCATTGAGCTTAAGGCCACGGTTCTGACACCAGTTGTTGGTCTCATTGAGGCCTTTCTGTAGGATGTCAACATCACTTGGGGAGTTCATAATAGCTCCCAACTTGCAATCTTCTGCAAACTTTGTCAGCCAGAGTCCCTTTGTGTTGGTCTGGACTTCAGAGAAGTAGATATCAAACAGGAGAGGACCCAGGACCGAACCCTTTGGAACTCCACTCATGACTGGTCAGCAGTCTGACTTGGAGTCAGCTACTTTCACACTGTGCTGCTATCTGTGTGCCAGTTTGCAAACCACCTAGTGATATAGAGGTCACTGCCTAGCTTAGTAAGTTTTTCTATGATTCCTAAGTGGGGAATGGTATCAAAGACCTTGGCCAGATCAAGGTAGGCTGTATGAACCACCTTACTTTCATCCACAGCTCTGGTGACGGACTCATTCAAGTTGACCAAGTTGAGCAGACATGATCTACCCTTCACAGAATCAATCTGTGTAGGATCCAGAATTTGAAGATTCCCTATATCCTTGTTTGTTATGTCCACGATGATGCGTTCCATGGCTTTGCATATCAAACTCGTCAGGCTAATGGGGCGATAGTTCCCAGGGTCTGTAGTCACTCCTCCTTTGTGGAGAGGGATGACTGTAGCAGTGTGCCATTCAGTAGGGACAAAGCCTGAGGTGAGGCTGTGTCTGAACAGAGCACACAGGTGAGGTGCCAGATCACTCAGTAATTCATGTAGAACATAGCCAGGGATACTGTCAGGTCACATAGAAGCTGTATTCTTGGCCTTGAACAGTGCTGTTTTAACCTGTGCAGCAGTAATACTGGGTGCCTGACAGTCTACTGGTATTGTGATTGGTCCTTTGGGGGGGGGGGTAAAGTTAGCACTGAATCTGTCTGCCAGTATATTGGCAATATCTGTTGGCTCAGTATAGGAGGTACCATTGTGCAGTAGCTCAGAGCAAATTTGGGTATTGCCTTGGAGATTCTTTACATAATCTCATCAACACAGAAAGGCTTGGGGTGCTCAGAAGCTTACAACTAGTCCTGGATACAGCAAATCTGTACCTGGACTGGACTAGTTGAAGGAAAGGTGGGGAACATTAAGAAGATTCAATGTTTTTTCAAATCATTTTGGACTTGGGCACCAGCACCTCCTCTCATTTCAAATTCCACTGCTTGTGTTTGTGAAAAGGCAGTTACTCTTGTCTGTGAGTCAGTTGTTTCTCAACCCGGATCTTCCTTTCTCCTTTCCAGCCCTACTTAGTCTGTAATCACAGATGCATCAAGCTTCATTTGGGGTGTGTCCAAGGGAATGAAAAGTACAGGGCCTTTGGGACAAGCAAGACAACTTAAAACATACAAATGTCATATAAATGGTGTCTGTAATAAATGCTGTCAAATCTATGAACCATTTGTGGACTCTAGGTTTCCTAGTAATCACAGACACCACCACCATGAGGTAATACATAAACAGGGAGAACCGGGTCCTAGCCAGTGGTGGCTGGTGACTTCAAATCAAAGGTGGGCTGCAGGAGACAGCTGAATGGGTGGGGTCAATGGGGAAGGGTGTGGCTAACCAGAAAGGGGTGGAGCTATGCTCAAAACCACAAAAACTGGGACTTTAATTAAATATGCTTCCCTGGGTGCCAAACCATCATTATGAAAGTCCAATCAAGAAAAAAATAAAGTGGAGAAGAAAAAAAATATGTCAATGCATTGTCTACATGACAGCTAGATAGAAACAAAAAGGTTGTGAGGCATGAAAAAATAAATTACTTTTTAAATAACATTACTGGAATGCCAGTGAAAATCAAGTATAAAAAACAAGCAGCATTCAACTCAAACCACTTCTCCTTGCACTGCAGTTCTAATTATAATTTATATTCAGCTTTATAGAAGTACTAAGTAACATGCTGAAAGTAGCAGTCTCTGCAATACCCCCACTTGTAAAAATGTTTCTAATCCAAAAAAGACCTGCTGCCTGACAACAATTATCTACTTGTTTCATGGTGAAAACATAATCAAAGAAAATATTAACAGCAAACAAGAACAAGCTCAAGATAAATTGCTTAAAGGATTACTGCACAGGTTATGGACCACATATGATAGATTGGCATTCTGTTTAGTTTACGGGTAAAGCCTGCAAAGATGACTGCAAGTCTCCAACAAATGTAATGAGCTTCTGAATATACTGTAATTCTGTCCTTTATTGCAAATACTGTCATATGCATTTCAACACCTAAGCCTTGTACGTTATCTAGTTATGTAAATAGTCTCTGCATGGCAACAACAAGACGGCTTTCAGTGTTGTTAATTCTTTAACAGTATGCTTATTAAAGCTTACTTGCATCTTACAATCTCAGACAAGCTTACCTGGTGGTCATTAAATCATTGCTACTTAAAACCATAGCAACAGGCACTGCAACAACATGCATTTTCTGAATAATGTTGTTCTTCTTTCGACTTTTCCTGGTTAGGGGTTGCCACAGCGGAACTCCGGTCCGCTAATGATTGGCAGTAGATTTTTATGGTGCTAAGGTGCCAGCTTGGTGCCCAACCTTCAACGAAGGCACATTTTCTGAATAATAAGAAGCATAAATCAACAGTATAATAATATGATAGAAAACCAGAATATTCTGCAAAATTAAGGACAGATGAAAAGCCACTGTAGTACTTGTGTCTACCTTGGATGGGGATACTCTGCACACTTACACTGCATAACTGCTCCTTGCCTTGCTTAGACACATCCAGAGTCACTACATGGGGGAGTGGGGTGCAACAAGTATGTCACAATTTGAAATGTCTCTGGCTGATGGTGATGGCCCTGCCACATTTGTCATATTTCTCAACTTCAGAGCAAGAAATCTGGACAAAGCCATAAATAGAAGGCAGACAAAGCCCCAAAAATAAGGACAGTTTTTAAAAATTGCTCTTATAAATTTTGAAAGGTAATAGAATAGTAGGTCTTGCATTAGTATGAATTTTCTGAAGGGTATGAAATCTGAAATTCAAATGTCAGTCATTATTTTCTAACTTCAGTTTTTAATAATGTGCCACTATTTTGCCAGAAAACCACAATTTTATGAAAAATGGACCAAACACGTGATGCAAAAATATAAACTAGCCACACAGTACAGCTAGGAACCTGTCAAAGAAGGGACACTTTTTAATAACTGTTAAGTTGAACAGCTGACAAAATAAGAAAATCTACATGCATTTGTAAAATAAAAGTAATCTATAACTCTGATCATTACAATTATGTATTAATTGTAAACCCTCCACGTTTTCTTCCAAAATTGCCATTTTGCAGTGATTATTAGGGGGAGAGCAACATTTTGATCCAAAATTGGGGACAGTTGATAGGTTTGGATATACCTAATTCTATAAAGCAATTTATTTGCACATACCTCTCAACCTCTTAATGCAGGAAATCTAGACAAGGCCAAACATATTGGTGGAACATACAAACAGTACTAAAAATTGCTCTTGTATAAACTTAGACAGTTGATAGAATAACAGGTCTTTCTTTAGCATGCATTTTTTTGAAGGGTATGAAGTCTGAAACTCAAGTCTGTCATTATTTAGTGACTTCATTCCTAAATGATTTTCCAGAAAACGACAAATCTTATGAGGAACAAACCAAAAATAAGAAGCAAAAATCTATTCTTTCTGCGAAAATCTGGGCAGTTGAGAGGTATAGTTCAGCTGGAGCTGTCTTTGAGTTTGCCACCCTTCCCCTCTTGCATAATCATGGTTAAATGGGGCCTCCCCCCTACAGCTATTCCAATGGCCCATTATTTGGCTATTTCACCTCATTTCAAAAAAAAAAAACAAACAAAGCCAGAAACAAACTAGTAAAAAACAAAAAAGGCAGAAACTGGATTTTCAAGTATAAAAGGTTAGTGCTTTCGTCAAGTTTTATTCCACTCAACTTCTTCAGACAAAAGTGATGCAAGACAAATTAGTTTAAATACCACACCTATAAGGTCACATGGCATACTCCTCCATTAATTCTTTTTCACCCCATTTACCATAAACACTGCAATGTGCATACTGCTTTACTTTTACGATGATTTGGATTTCATTTAAAAGTTTTATTTTACAGCACAAATACTAATAAGCATCTTCTAAACAAAGCAATGCAGTCTCAAAATGAAAATAGACTTAGCATTAAAACTTCTCTGCACTTGAAACTCACATTCATTGAAATGACATTGAAAGCCACATTCAAACAAAATACATCTGGCCAGTGGCAGATAAAGATTAACTTTTGTGATGTTTTCAAACCATAGGCCCCTGGCACACAAAACATACATGTGTTCTTTGATACACCTTCCTGATTGTATTAAATTATATTCCTTGTATAATACAGTACAGTTGTTTTGAACATTTTTCCAGTAAACAATGAAACAAAATGCATGCACCAATATTGATAAAACTGTCCAGTTCAAAACATGTCCCTCATAAAAGTCTGCTTAATCTTCTACAATCCACCAGTATCTGTAAATATGCACAATCTCTGCAGAAGTAAAAGTCATCTAAATAATTCCACATTAAAGAGATCTGTAAATAATGAAGAGGCTTCTGCTAGCAAACAACTTTATATTTCATTGTTTCATCTACAAATAAAGTGCCTGTTGCCCTTGAGGAATAAATTGCCTATATTACATTAAAAAATGATAAGCTGGTTATATTGCAATAGGGAATGGCTAGCAAACTGATAACAGGTTCACAGTTACTAGGTATCTCCACCAAAGAGGACATTCTCAGGACTTCATCATCCACCCCCTTTAAAAGTACAATGCAGTACAGTATCAGCAATGCATTTACATACTGTGGGAGTAGAACCCAAAGCCTTCTGTATCAAAAGCAAATATTCATCCTGTTATGCTGTTAATGTAAACAGACTCAGCATAAGTAGCACTAAACTTCTCTTCCCCTTGAAGCTCTCGGCTCCTTGTAAAATCCACTCAACACTCAACAATATCTCTCAACTTTGCAGCACAAGAAATCTGGAAAAAGCCAAAATTTATTGGGGGGGGGGACAAAATCCCAAAAGCCAGGGACACATTTTAAACATTGCTTACATAATCTTGGAATGTTGCTAGAATAAAATTTCTAACCACCATGCAAAGCATTTCACTGCCAAGGCTTGAACCCTGGCCCCTGTGCACTACAGTCAGAGCAACATACCACTATGCCAAATCAGCTGTTTCTTGAAAGACAGGAAGACTGAAACTTAAATGGCTATCATTTAGTGAATTCAGTTCTCATCATAGTTCTGATCCTCTTAGCACAAAACACCTGGACAAAGCCAATATTCAGGCTCTTGCTACCTGCACCCAAGGTACAAGGTTTGAGCCTGAGTTACTCTCTCTAGCCACCAGGTATATTTCCTGAGTTTTTCTGTAGCCACCACATATATTTAACTGGGGCATTTTACACTCACACACACACACACACACACACACACACACACACAGCACACAACACACAACACACAACACACACACACCTGTGAGTGCAAAGTCCTTTCTGCAGCAGCTTCATTCTACAAAGTCCCTCCCCTTCTTTCCTGTCCGATTCCCTTCCAGTCTGTGCAGTTGTAACCACATAGACTTTTGGGCATCTGTAGTCTGATTCCTTATCTTCCTAATTGGAACTGGTTAAACAGCAGTCTGGAATCCCGCACGCAAGTGCAGAGTAGATCTGAGAACTCGCTGAGCACGTATGCGCAGAGTTCCAGGACTCTCTAATCAGTTTTATTTGTTTTTTCTTTTCATTTACAGCTGGGTGCTGCAGTCCTGCAATCCAATAGCACAAGCTGCCCCTGGTCATAGCCCCTTTGCAGACCAGTTATGGTAGCCTAGAATCTAGCAATTCAGTTCAGTCTGCCTATTCAGGTAAACTACATTTCATCATAGCAAAACAATGTTGCAAACAAGCTGAGCAGGACCAGCACAGACCCTCATTACCTCACTAATGGAAGTTGAACCTGGGTGTCTTCCAGGAATTGAGCCATCTGTGGGGAGCTACTCAAGTAGTTCTGTTTGTCCCCTGCCACAACAAACAGTTAAGGAAATGTTGCTGCAATCATGCCTATAAGACAGATGTATTTTCATTCCTGTGGTTAAGAATGTTCCTATATGCTTTTCCACCATTTCCTCTGATAACCATTTTTTTCCATAAAAATAATCATGGTAACTCACTTTTTGCCCAGGCAACAGTGTATGTTAAACATTTAGATCACTATTGCAGTAGCCTAAGCTATTTGGGTCTTACTCCAGTGACAAGCCAACTTTCAAAGCTTAAGGGTGCCTTCCTCATGCTCTGTCAGCTTTTATAAGGAAAGTAAAAGCACCAGTTTAGTCAGAGCTCTTTTTACCACTAAAGTGTTCTCCTTTGACAGGCCTTATGGAACTGTTGGTTGCCTAGTGATCCTTCAAGGCTAGGCAGGTTAAGTCACTGTTGGGGGAAACCTTCCACTAAAATGTATTTTTCTATGGAACACTTGTATTTTTCTGGCTAAAATGTTATGTTTGCTAGGAAACTGAAAGTTTTTTGCTGACTGTCATTGCATTTCTAAGGGTATTTGTGTATAAACGCTAATGTGATTTTTTTTTTTGTAAAACATTCTATTTTTTTACCAGAATTTTCGAATTTTCTTACTGGTTGTGCAGGTTTATGTTTTGGGCAGTGGCGGCTCATGCTATTGGACTGCAGCCCCCTCAGCTGTGCAAATCAGAAAGAACATTTTTTAAAAATAAAATATTTATTTGTATACTGCTGTATACAGTATATACTGCTGGCTGGCTGCTTAGCTGCGAGATCGACTGACTCACTGAAGTTCCAGAACTCGACCTGCGCATGCTCAGCGAGTTCCGGGTTTAAAAAAAAAAATAGTTTCTGTAAGTCCGGACTGCTGTAAAAGCAGTCCAGATTAAGGAGAGAAGGCATCAGTTTGAGTTTCAGAAGTCTATGTGGTTTGTAACTGCAGTTTTGTGGAAGGGGATTGGGCTGCCACGTCCGCAGTTACATACGTGACATGGATGGCTGGATGGCTAGTGATTGGTTCTCGCTCTCTTCCTGCACTTTGTGTGCTGGGAAAAAGAGAGTGAGAAACAGTCAGTAGCAGTATTTGGTTTACATTATGGAGCGGAGGTCAGAACTTCATTCGGATGAGTGGACAGTGAATGACTGTGCTAAGAGCTGAGTGAGAGAGACATATTTGTTTTTTACTTACTTACTCTCTTGGTATGTATGCATTTAATAATTACGCTTTTATCTACTGTCTGCAGCATGAGGCTTTTTTTTTTTTTTTTTTTTTTTTTTACTGACTTAGCCAGGCAAATTCATTCATTTAACTCTAATGCTGTACTGAAGTAAAAGTTAGAAAAAAAAACATAAAGACAGCATCACTCTGCCCTCATTGCCTCTTTCAGACAAAGTTATGTCATCAGATCTTTTTTCATTTGGTCAGACTCATTTTGATTTTGAAGAACTCTAAAATTTCCAGTGTGGCATACCTTTAAAAAAAAATTTTATGGACAAAATGAGCCATGCAACAAACTTTTATTACATGCTGATATAAACTGAGAACTCTTGTGATCGTGTGTTATATAGAGCCCATTATGTTTTTATTGGCTAGGATAATGGAGAACAGTGAGTGCTGCTTTATTTTATGTTTGTTCATCCTAAAAATATTCTTACTCTTAACATTGCAGTGTTGTACCCACCTTCAATGATTTCTGCGACTGCTAAATAAAAATCTTGCCTCTGACATTGATCACAACCATTGAGTTGAGTTGGCACTGCTCTCTTCCCCTACCAGTTATATTTCCATAAAGAAAGCATTTAGCAAGCCAGCAACACTGATATCCTGCCTTGATTTGTTAATGATAACAGTCATTTTGTCATGCTAGTGATGTTGTGTTCTGCTAAAACTGTGTTGCATATTTGGAGACTCTGACTTTTGCTACATGTAGTACTTTTACCAGGCCCCAGAAAACATACTTTAACTTTCCACACTCTACATTTATTTCCTCACTATTGAAGTATAAAAGAATAAGTTTAGGACACCTACACTACTAAAACAGAGAATATGATAGTACCTGATTTTACCCTTATTTTTATTGTTGGGCTGACATTGTATTTTAACCTTTATTGTGGAAGACTTAATGACTTGATTATTCTGTTAGATATAAAATGAAAGTTTCCATTCCTCTGAAAAATACCTGTTAAATGCATTTTTGTGTTCTGTTTTATGGAACATAATGCCGAAATGTATTAGTAACTTCATTTTCATGTCTTATTTGAGTGATGATACATCTGGTACTACATTATAGCTTGGCATTCTTATTTATGTTTCATGCATTTATTTGCTAACCATTCATCATGGCGAATGTTGCAGTAGTACCATGTGCAGCATGGAAGTCCAGACTACTCCAGCCCCAAAATAGTTTCCATGTCATCCTATAGTATTCCCCAGCTGTTCATTGTCAAGCTTAGCAATGTAATCCCATCAGCATGTCCTGCAATTGCTATGGGTTCCTCCTCTTACTGGGTTATACTAATGTATCTTTACTCAAGGCTGGCTTACAATTGGCATCTGCAAGTGCACTGTATTTTTGGCAGGTAGGAAATTAAATGGAAAACAAAACAAGTGTCTCTTCGATTAATGATGTATGAGGTGCACCTTAAGTGTGAGTTTCAAGAGAATAGCAATCTATGGGAGCTCACATTAAGCCTGTTTTACATGTAAGGCCTTTTTTTTTAATTTTGTCTAGCAATAGGCCTTTAACATTAATTTGCTGTAACATATGAGCTACAAATTTTAAACTAAATTCAGATCATTGTGATCATTTTAAATATAAAGATAATTTTAAATATAAAGAGCAAAACAATATTTATGCTGAGAAATGTGTGCTCTGATTTATGATATCTAGATACAAACAGCCAAGTAAACAGGTTACTCTGTCTAGGGCCTGATCAGACTATGATGTGGCTCTGTTTGCTGGTGACTAATAATAAAAATGCCACTATGATATGGAAACTGGACTACACAGTTTCCTTGAGCCACCATATTACAGCCAACTATGATGGACAAATGGTAGTTGTTTTGCAGAAACATCAAGAGTGAATTGATTGGAAGATCTGTGTTCCAAAGACTTTAAATAGTTACTTAATTCTTATGCAGTGTTATTTGTAAACTATATGAAATTGTTATATGCTAAACATTTAATTTTAAATTGATATATATTGTGTTAAAGTTTAAGCAACTTTTGTGGCTTAAAGGAGTTACATTTAACATTTTGGATATGTTAGTCAGTCACTGGATTAATAAGCATTGGCTGTTAATTTGAAACACATCATAAAGAATCAAGACAGTGTTGCACTGAAGAGCTTGGACAGTATTGTTTCCTGAGTTTGCCCTGCACGTAACATTCAATATCATGTTTTGTTTGAATGTGCAGCTCCATCTAAGTTAATACTTGGGAGTGTGCCTCACACTATGAAAATAAAATGGTGTTAAGCATTTTTTGAAAACTTAATTTAGAAAATAATAGGTTGTGTTGAAAACTTTTATTTAAAAAAAATAACACTTTGGCACCTCAGCCACAAGCCTTCAAGGGAGTGAGGCGCTAGACACTTAAGTTTTGAATAAAGTTTTCCATAAAGTTTCACATCATTTTATTTTATTATTGTATTTGGTAGTAGTTGAGTTTTTGGACTAAGCATTCAGAAGTATATGTGAACTGTACAGTAAGTGAGTATGAGAGTGTATGATGGGAATTAGTGAGTTAAGTGAACGGATGAGTGAGTATGCAATGTGGTTGAGGGAGCCAGTGGGGAGAATGAGTCAGTGACTAAAAGAAGTGAGGGAGGGAGCAAACAGGTGAGTGAGTGAAGAGGAGAAGTGAGTTTGAAAGAGTTATGGGCAAGCTTTTTTCTGTTGAGAAGCATTATTAGGTTATGAAACTGAACAGATTTGAAATTTTGAAATACTATTTTATGACACAAATCCTTCCAGAAATACATGATGCATTTAAAGGAAATAAATATAATGTGAAAAGCTGTCGAACATCATCTGAAGAAAGATACCTAAAAACAATATATACTTACCACTGCTTAAGTAGGTTAGAAATGGAATGACAGATCAAATTGGTATCTTTGTTTGAGTTCCCAAAGTAGTGGACAAAGGAGGGTCTGAGTATATGTACTACTACTTAGTTTTTAACCATACTTTTTGACAAAGTCTCACATCTGCATGATCAAGAAGGGAGACATAATGCAATTATTCTGTACAAACAGAAGGCCCTACCATACTGTGAAACACTCTGTAATTGGTATTCTTTTTGTGTACCTTATACAGTATTAATGTTGATTCTTTGTGTTTTTTTTATTTTAATGATAGCATGATAAAAAGAGGCCCATGAGCTCCAGTCCAGATTACCAGATATAAGTAAGTGAGTGAATGGAAAAATAATTGCCAATATACTAATAAATTAGACAAGTTGGAAGTTGATCCCAAGGTGGTGGTATACATTAAAGCAGCTGCCTAAATTGCAGGCTAGAGGTGGTTGATATGGAAGATGCAGTGTAAGAGATGTCAAGACACTTGATCATTTAGAAGAATGTTTAAGTACCTGCTCATAGTCTCATACAAAATGTAAGATAATGTGCCTGTATCTCACAACCCTAAAGTGAGATTGTATTCTGGGATACTCTAGTAATAGCAACAATATATATGGACTAGCTACATTTGTTATGTCTTTTGATATGTACACACACACACACACACACACACACACACACACACACACACACACACACACACTTTTCTGCTGTATCCTTCTTTTTAGAGAGAAGGATAAACTGCAGAGTATCCAGATTTTTGCATCACATTTTTGGTCCGTTTTACATAAAATTGTGGTTTTCTGGAAAATTTGTGACAAATCATTAAAGGTTGAATTTAGAAAATAATGACAGATGTTTGAGTTTCAGATTTCATACCTTTCAGAAAATTCATACACATGCAAGACCTGCTATTTTATTAACTTTCTAAATTTGTAAGAGCAATATTTAAAACATTTTCTTATTTTTGGGCCTTTGTCCCACTTTAATTTATGGCTTTGTCCAGATTTCTTGCTCTGAGGTTGAGAGAATGACAAATGTGTCAGGGACCATCACTGTCAGCTGGAGATATTTCAAATTGTGACATACTTGTTGCACCCCACTCCCCCATGTAGTGACTCTGGATGTGTCCAAGCAAGGCAAGGAGCAGTTATGCAGTATGTGTGTGCAGACAGAGCATCCCCCCATCCAAGATAGACACAAGTACAGTGGCTTGTCATCTGTCCTTGATTTTGCAGAATGTTCTGGTTTTCTGTCATATTTTTATACTGTTGACTTATGCTTCTTATTATTCAGAAAATGCATGCTGTTGGCTGCATGTTACTTGGTACTTTTATAAAGTTGAATATAAATTAGACCTGCAGTGCAAGGAGAAATGATTTGAGTTGAGTGCTGCTTGTTTTTTTATACTTGATTTTGACTGGCATTCCAGTAATGTATTTTATAAGTAATTTATTTTTTCATGCCGCACAACCTTTTTGTTTCCATCTAGATATTAAGTAAGCTGTCATGTAACCAATGCATTGAAATATTTTTTTTCTTCTCCACTTCATTTTGTCTTGATTGGACTCCCACGATGACGTTTTGGCACCCAGGGAAGCTTATTTAAAGTCCCAGTTTTTGTGGTTTTGAGAATAGCCCCACCCCTTTCTAGTTGGCCACACCCATTCAGCTGTCTCCTGCAGCCCCACTTTAATTTGAAGTCACCAGCTGCCACTGGTTTTGGGGCGGAATATTGTGCTTGTGGGGGACTTTCAGTGGTCTTCTTACCTCAGGACCACTTTATGCTCATCATTAGATCACTGTTGCAACAGCTTAAGCTATTTCTTTTATATTCTGCCTAAGATAGAACAACCAGCTGAATATGACATCCTAGGCAGCATACCTCTCAACTGCCCAGATTTCCACAGAAAGTCCCGATTTTGTCTCATATGTTTTTGATCTACTTCTCAAAAAATTTGTGTTTTTCTGGCAAAATACAAAGGACTGAAGTCACTAAATAATGGCATACATTGAGTTTTAGATTTCATCTCCTTTATAAAATGCAAGCTAACACAAAACCTGTTATTCTAACAACATTGTAAGTTTATATGAGCAATAGTTAAAATCTGTTCCTATTTTTGCATCTTTGTCCTCACATTATTTAAGGCTTTGTCAAGATTTCTCGTGTTTGGAAGTTGAGAGGTGTGCTAGGCAGGCAGGCTGGCTGGTTGGTATATCCTAAGCAGGATATAACTAGCCAGCTTCCAAAGCTTAAGGACATCTTCCACATGCCAAGGCCATTGAAAGGTCAAGCTTGGCAGAGAGAGAATCAGTGGTCTGGGTGCCAGGCCCCTTTAGAGCTTTCCTGCCATTGATGAGAGCTCTCTTGCAGGCTTTCGAGGCTTGACAGTTGGCTAGCATATCTCCATTGCTGGGTAGACAAGTTCCCTTTTGGGGGTGAAAAACCTTCCACATTTATTTTTATTACTGAAATGGTACATTTCTTTTTCAAATAACCATTTGTTTTATGTTAGGTGTTAAAGTTTTTGGCACTGTAACATGACATTTCTGTCAGTTGAAGCTATGTGGTTCTTTTTACTGTTTTTTATTGTAAACTTTAGTTTCATTTAAGCTTAGTCTATTTTTTATTGATAAAAATTTTATGAATTATTTTTAGCTGCTTTAGCAAGTATGTTTTGTGCTTGTCACTTTATAATTTTTGGGAACATGCTTCTTTTTAATACTTACCTTTTACCGAATATTGCTGACATCACTTGCCACATTTCAGGTTTCCTTCTTGGCTTAACCATGTAGCAGTTTAACGTTTCCTCAGTTTTTCCTTTCTCAGACAGAAGAAAAAGAAAATTTCAAGACAATCTTTGCCAGTTCAGCAGGCTGCTTTTTTTCCCTCAGCCTCAGATGGGTGACCCTGCAGTGGCCATTTCATGTTTTTCAGACCACTCATCATCTTTCATGGGTTCCTCTGGTGTAGTCCCTTCAGCTACCATGGACTAGGGGTTAGACACATCCTCTGTGGCTGTTAGAGAGTCCTCTGTGGGCATGACAGAATCACTCTTGTTGGTCTCACAGTAAGGTGAGGGGGTGCTTCTCTGCCTGGCTGGATTAATATGCCTGTTTCCTGGGGTGATGTCCCTGACTTAAATATGTTTACTTTTATGGATATTAGTGTTAAAAAGAATCAGAAAGTTAAACATTTATCCCTGCCTCTATTACCCTAGATAGAGAAGATATTTTGGACTTAGCTCAGGTCTTATTTCAGGCTGTTATTCCTTCTCATCCTGGTTATATTGGTAAGAGAAAATAAATTCTTCAGTTTCTGAAGATTTCCCATCAAGTGAACAAGGAATAGAATTAGAGGACTGGACTATGAGGAGAGTATTTCAACTTGGAAGAATTTTACTTTTCAGAAACCATTTCTAGAATGAATCAATATTTTTAGTGGGAATGAAATGGCCTTCCACTTTCTTTGAAAAAGTGCAATGATTTTTTACAACTGAAATTTCCTCAGCCTACTACTTTTCCACTTGTCCTTCCAGTTGTGGCAGAGATTTTATTACAATCTGCAGTATATCTGACAGCCATCCTACAACCCATGAGTAAGCAGGTAGACTGTATAAAGTTCCTCAGTTTTAGAAATACTTGTTTACTAATACCTGATCTGACCATGCAAGAATTTCCTTGTCAAATTCTTCTGTAGCTAAACATTTAGTAAATACTAATCCTTCTCCCTCTGACAAGGATGGGAAAGTGTTTGACAGATGGAAATAGAATATCTTCTTCTTCCTCTCAGGCTCACATGTTAATGTTTTTGCTTGCTTCATGTGAAAATATGAGGAACATTACTGCCACCTTTCCTTCGTTTGAGGGTAAATCTTCTTTAAATGCTGTTTCTCAAATAATTAAACAATCTGATGTAATTTTCATTCATTCCTTGACTGATGGGCTTGGTTCCAAAACTCAGATCCGACTCAGTCGCTTCTACCAGTTCATCAAATCCTAGAATTCTTTACCCATAGTGCCCCACCACCTTAATGTACCCTAGATCTCATTTCCTGCGATTTTGTATCAGATGCAGATTCCTAGCTCTCAAGCGATTTTGGTGTAATCTTCATATTTTGCCCTTCTTACTGGTGTTGAGTTACTTAAATGTTGATATTTTTCCTTTCTTTTTCATCCCTGCCCACTTTTTACTTTTCTTAACAACCTTTTACCTTTATAGTGCTAAGTTACCTTTTTTGGTACTTCATTAATTAACATTGCTGGTGTTTTTTTGTACTGCTTTGAGTATTTCATCTAGCATTGCTGGTAATTTCTCCTTTCTGTACCTTTTCATCTTTCCTTATATATATAAAAAAATTCTTATTTTTTCTTGCAGTGTAATTCTTCACTTCTCAGCCTTTAGTTAAGAACTTGTGTCTGTTTTTTTGTTGGTAACAGTTATACAATGTTGGAGTTCTGGGTATAGGATCCCAAATTCTGATGCCCACAGGGAATGTGTTTATTGTTTGGGTCTGGCCAACCTTGATATTGGCCGTGATATTTGCTCTGGTTTTAATTTTAGGGCCTATGGGGTATCTTGCTCTCTAAATCTTTCTCTTTGGTGGCTGGGACTCACACCCCTTCTAAAAAGTCAGAAACATCAAAAGCTGACTCTCCGACTAAGATCAAGTAGTCCTGGAAAAGGTATCCTTATCATCCATCAACTTCAGCTTCCTCAACTTAGCCCTCTGTCAAGATCCTGAAAATGTCAGATCCATCGGTCTTGTTTCTAACAGCTCGAACTTCAAGGTCTCCACAGATGTGTCCACTTCCATCGGATCTTATTTCATCCAGGGTCCCCTCTCCATTTCTAGAGGAGTCACCTCAAAGGCATTCTAGGCCTCCTTCTACTACCAACTTTCTATGATCATACATAGAAAGTTTCAGACACAGACATGGACAGGATGATGAGGAAGTTCCTCAGAGCACAGATATGACTGTCCACTTTCCTTTTGGTATCTCTTTCTCTGATCTGTCCTTCCGTTTTTGAGCCATCAGATCTGAGATCTCTGGGGGTCTCTACTTTGAATCTGAAGAATGTTTGTTTTTCAGTTCTGATGGTTGCTTTGAGCTGACTGTCAGTGTGTTTCAGAGCCGGAGGGCCCGTGGAGCTGAAACATCGATGCTGGATCCATAGACTTGGAGTCAACTCCGAAGCTTTTAGAGCAGTCTCTTCTCCTTGGAGCCTTGGTGCCAGATAGCTCAGGTCTGACTCCCTCCTTGGGTGGAATGCTGATGGGTTTACAGGAGCTGACGATCCAAGAGATTTCAGCTTTGGAGCCATCAATTTCTGTTTCACCTAGGCATTCTGCTTTCGAGGTAGTGGAGAGGGTTTTTTCTATGCCTCGAGAACAGACATCCTTGTCCCCATCAGATTAGACAACCCTACCTCATACTGTTCTGTGTCTTGGGCCTCGATCATGTCTTCCACTCATGCAGCCAACCTGATTACACATCCAGCTAGTCCATTAGTGCATTGTGATATCTTCTGATACTTCCTCAGAATACCCCACTGAGGAAGTCCGCCACAAGAGGATGTGCAAAAGGAGGCACTTAGACCCCCCTCCAGATATCTGTCAAAGAGGACAATGATTTTGATGAGAGGGAGGGGTCCCACAGATCATCACCTGATGACATCTCCTTCAGAGACATCCTGGAGCTCTTGAAACAAAGAGGAGGTTGGTCTTCAGATGTCCCCTCCCAAGAGGAATCAGTTTTCGTGGAGACTTTTGAGTCTGGCTCTGGCCCATTTACTTCTGGGGTGACACCTCTGACCAATGAGCTCATTGACTTAGTCTCTCAATGGGGGTGGAAGGAGATGGGCACTGCTGAGCCATTACCTAAGAGATGCATAAGATCCTTGCCCTCCCTCCCCAAAGACAGTGTGCATTGGAACAAGGGAGTTCCTATTGATGCCATGGTTGTTGCTGCAGTTACAAGAAAGAAACTAGTAGAGCAGAGTTTCTGTGTCCATCCCCCTAATAGGGAGTCTAGGGCATTGGACAGAATTGGGAAGCATGTTTAACTTTCAGCAACCATTACTCCTAGGTCATTGAATTACTTGGCACATTTTACAAGACTGCAAAGGGATTTGATCAAGGGATTGCTCCCCCAGGGGCAGAAGGGGAGCTTGAATGGAAGATGTTGTCCTCACAGCACAGGTGGTCTGTAGAACTAGGGATCTAGAGATTCTTTCTCAGCCATCATCCATCTCTATCGGCACTCCTGAAAGGAGGCCCAACTGTCCCTCTTTGGAGGCAGTCAGGGTTAAATTATCCTTGCACCAGAACAGCCTGGCTAGCTATCACAAAAGATTTGTGGGTGCAAAGAATTATATCCAGAGGTTATACCATACCATTTTTCCTAGCCCTTCCCACAGTTCTGAAGAAAATCCCCGATGTTCCACCCAGTCAGAGAGAAACAGCAGCTCTAGAATAAAAAAAGCTGCTAGAAGAAAGAGTCATCCAAGAGGCCCCCCCCCCCCCTCGGTCCAGAGTGGATCCGGAAGTTATTCAAGATTCTTCTTAGTGCCAAAAAAGACAGGGGACTTGAGATCAGTTTTGGATCTCAGCAAGTTAAATCAATTTGTGCAGTAAACAAAGTATCAGATCATCACAGTTCAGTCCGTTTTGCCTCTGCTGCAAAAGGACGATTGGATGTGCTTGATAGTTCTTCAGGATGTGTACTATCACATCAAAATGAACAGACACTCCAGGAGATACCTATGCTTCCATCTGGGAGCCAGTCATTATCAGTTCAGAGCACTGCCCTTTGTTCTCACTACAGCCCCCAGGGTGTTCACCAAATGCAAGGCAGCAGTAGCAACTCACTAAAGAGAGACTGCAGGGATTCCTGGTGTTTCCATATCTAGATGACTGGCTACTTACTGGCTCAACCAGGCCTCAACTAATCCAGCAAGGGACTACTTGCTCCATTTGTGTTCTCATCAAGGAATAATAGTTAATTACAACAAATTTCAACTCACCCCAGCACAGAGTCTGGAGTTCATAGGGGTGTGTTTGGACACAGTCAGTCAGAGAGCCTCTCTTCCTTGTACTCGAATAAACGATCTGCAGTCCCAAGTAAAGACAATGATCCAGAATTCATCTCTTCCAGTCCACATGATTCTACAGGCTTTGGGTTCCATGGCAGCAGCTATTACCCTTGTTCCATTGGCCGGGTTCCATATGAGGATCCCCCAATGGACCCTGTCAACTCAGTGGTCCGTTCTCCAACATCCATTATCCATGCCAATCAAGATCACTCAAGAGTGCAAAAGATATCTTCTGTGGTGGATTCATTCAAACCAGCCCCATGAAGGCCGCCTCTTTGTTCTTCCCCGTCTCAAGGCCACAGTGATGATGGCTACTTCCCAACTCTTGGGGGGGGGGGCATTACTTGGGAAAGACAATTCAAGGCATATGTTCCCCAAAGAGGCCAAGATGCATATCAGGAAATAAATTCACCTCACCACTACTAAAGAAACCGAGGGTAGACACGTGAACAAAGAAAAAAGACCTTGGGTGTCGTCCACAGCTTCAGGCTTCAGACTGTTAAAACACAATTTATTAATCGCTTAAAAAGTGAAGCTGACAGGATGTAAACTTCACTAGAATATGGTGAACTGAAAAAAGTTAAGTATCCAAGCAGTTGTCATCCACAGCTTCAAACTTCAGGCTGTTAAAACTTGAAGCCAGAAGTTGTGGATGTTAATTACTAGGCTAATTATTTCAGCATCTCAGTGAAGCTTGCATTTTGTCAGCTTTACTTTTTAAGTTTTCAATAAATTGAGTTTTAACAGCCTGAAGTTTGAAGCTGTGGATGACAGCTGCTTGGATACTTAACTTTTTTCAGTTCACCATATTCTAGTGAAGTTTACATCCTGTCAGCTTCACTTTTTAAGCGATTAATAAATTGTGTTTTAACAGTCTGAAGCCTGAAGCTGTGGACGACACCCAAGGTCTTTTTTTATTGTTCAAGATGCATATCAGTGTCCTGGAGATGAGAGCTGTCCTCCTAGAATTGCGTGCCTTTTAAGATGTTCTCCCATTCAGGATGATTGAGATTCAGGTGGACAGTGTCCAATAGTCTGGTACATTAACAAACAATTATGAACCAGATCTTACCCTCTTTGTCGAAAAGCTATGAGACTGTGGCAATGGAAGATCTCTTCCAATCACTTTCTGATAGCAAAGCACATCCCAGGCAAATCCATCATGATTCCAGACAAATTAAGCAGGTCCATTCTGATGCCTTATGACTGGTCTCTCAATGTCAAAGTGGCAGAGAGAATTTTCCTTTGATGGGCCATCCATGTTGTGATCTATTTGCCGTTCCCCTCACCAAATGCAGCAGGTTCTTCGCTCTTATCCCTCCATCGGGGGCATCAAAGAAAGATGCTCTAGTTTACAATCGGCTAGACTACTGTACACTTTTTCACCCTTACCACTATTTCCTAAATTTCTTCAGAAAGAAGTTCAGTTAAAGAGCAGAGTTATCCTAATTTCCCCCTTTTGGCCTCATCAGATTTGTTTCCCTTTCCTCTGGCCTCATTTTCTACATCCACCATGGATTCTGGATCCAACTCCTGACCTCTTGTCTCACCCAATAGGCATGACTGTGGATATAACAGGCCAAAAATTGACCATATGGTTTCTCCAATTCTGTTAGTGCTAGACAGTCCAGGCTGTCTTCCCTGGTCCATCATAGTTTGCTGTCTTCCCACATGGTTTTTGCTAGAAATATTTACAAAAGTAAATGGAGAGGAATTGTCTGCTGGGCCCTTAACAGAGATAGGGACCCTTTATCAGCACCTGTACCAACGATCCTCAAATTTTTAGCTTCAATCTTTAATGAAGGAGCTAGTTTTTTCAACTATCAGAGTTCAGTTGGCTGCCATTTCTTATTTCCACCTTGGTAAAATAACTCCTATAAAATAATTAGCCTCTTCTAAATTATGCAAGGCTTTTCTCAAGGGAGCTTTATTTTGCTTAGACCCCCATTCAAAAATTGTACTCCACCTTGGGATTTAAATATAATGCTTCAGGCCTTGACTCACTCTTCCTTTGAACCTTTAGCCAAAACCGACCTAAATTTTATCTTGGAAAACAATTTTTCTGGTGGCTATTATGTAAGCAAAAAGAGTATCTGAACTACAGGCTCTCTCTTCAAAACCTCCTTATTTGATTTTTCACAATGACAGGGTGTCAGTATGAACTAATCCATGTTTTCTTTACCGAAGGTAGTATCTGAGTCAAATATTAGCCAAGTCATTAATCTCCTAGTCTTCTTTCCAAATTATTCTGACAAAGGAGTGTACATGTTACATCTGTTGGATGTGCATAGACAACTTTGTTTCCACCTTCATAGAACCAAAGACTTCAGGAAATCTGACCAGTTATTTTTTTTTCCTTTTCTCCTACCAAACTAGGCAGTCTAGTTTCTGAAGTTATATTAGCCAAATGGTTGACTGATTGTATAACCTTTGTCTATGCTAAATTGGGTTTATCTTTACAAAAACCTCCTAGGTCCCATTCCACAAGATCTATGGCTGTTTCTTCAGCTTTTTGGTCCAGGGTATCTTTAGATGATATTTGTGCAGCTACAACCTGGCCTTGTCAACACACTTTCATTGCCCATTATAAGTTAGATTTGATTTCTAGGAACATAATGACTTTTGGCTCAGCAGTGCTCCAGAATATCCTCTCTTAAAGGACTCCCAGGGTTGTAGTAGCTGGGGACTCTATTCCATCATTTGAGGAATGAATGACAACGACAGCATCAGATTAAAAAGTTATGTACTCACCATAACGTTACATTTGTGTTGTCCATTTTCATTCTTCTTCAGTTGCCCGCCTATCTGCCCCTTCCTTTTTTGCTTCTGGAGAGAGCTAGGAGATGTACAAGAACCTCTGTTGCTTGTTTAAGCTCCAGCTTACCCTTCTCTGTTTTGTGTTTAGTATTTTCTGTTATAGTTTGTCCTTTTATATCTATGGCCAGAAAACTCTGTCTGAGGTACGTTAGGTTGGACGGTCGTTATGGGTAAATGGAGGAGCTTGAGAGTTCTAGGATCTTTAGATTTGGTAGAAACGGCCAAGTTGGATCTGAGTCTCTGATCCAAACCCATCAGTCAAGGAAGAATGAAAATGGACAACACAGATATAACGGTATGGTGAGTACATAACCTTTTATTCTTTGAAGTGTTCTTATGGCTCAGTTGATGCATATTCCATAGCAGCAAATAATGAAAAGATTTGCATGGTTACATTCTCAAAATAGTTCTGAAGATGTAAAAGCTGACATTTTGAATTATTCCCTTGAAAGAGAGGTTGTATTTGGAGCATCTACTGTTGAGGGCCTAAAAAAAATGTGAAATGAGAGGAAAATTGATTCAGTGGGTGACTTATATTTTTCAGCCTTCCTTTTACAAGTTTGTTAAAGGTTTTATCTGTAGTTCAAGATCCTTCTATAAAAAGCAAATTAAGCAGAATCAATAAACTTCAGGCAAGCGAATGTTCAAAAACAATGGAGTGGAGGCTCTAAAAAGGAGGGAAGGGAATCTCCCAAAAAGAACAGTCCAACAAGTCTGAATGAGCTGGTAAAAAGCTGTAATGCACTTAATAGTGCTATACACAAAAGAAAGAAATTTGGTACCATACCTCCCAACTGTCCCTGATTTTGACTCAAATTTTAGCTCTGTCCCTCTTAATCCCTCTTAACACTGGTGCCTTTTGGACAAAAGGTGGTGAATTATATTTAATAAATAATAATAATTAAGAGCTAAACACTTATTTTACTTCAGGAAATGTATATTAATTCACATTCTCTAATTCTGTTAATATCTCAAGTTAATAGAACTAATATTTTAAAAGTGTCCCTGATTTTTTCTGAATTTATCCGATTCTGTTGAGATTTGTCCCTGATTGGTTGAGAGCTATGATTGGTAGTGGAAAGTGTTTTGCAACTTTCAAAATTGTTTTATTTCTTTCTACTGTTCTGTAATGGTCATTATGCTCAAGCACAAGAATAGAGCTTAACAGTGCTGGAAGTTACTTAACAGACGTTTATGTACCTTTCTTATATCAGGAAGGTACTTAATAAAGTTCTCTTTCTTCCAAATTTGCAGTGTAATCACACACTTCATGCACTACAAAACAATTCATTGCCTTGTTAATATATACTTCACTAGATCTGCAGCTACTTCTGCAGAATAATTTAGAAATGTTTCTACTAATGACATTTGAGGGGCTACAGCATGGGCTACTATTCACATATTTGCAAAAGCTTACGCACTAGAAGCCTAGTCTGGAGTGTGGCAGATTTTGAACCTGCTTTGCTAAACAGTATCTTATAAATGAACTGTGCTGATTTTTATCTAGATGTTTTGATTTGCTGCTGACTGACCCTCCTCTAATATTATGGCTGTGTGAGTAAACCTATAAACAGTAAACATATCAGGTGGTGATCAGCGTAGTAATAAAGGGTACCCATCTCCTATCATTCTTATTATTATCTGTATATATGCTGTTTACCACAGTAGACAGTTGCATTACTTGTTGTAAATAGATCATTTTATTTTTATTCTTTCAAAATATTTGATGTCGCACAAGCAAATTTTCCTTTAAGATTTATTGCTTATACAGACAAATCCATCACCAAATAGTGTACACCAAAAAGCACCATTAACCAATGTAAAACAGTGCACCAGAAGTAATCGAAAAGGAAGTTCCAATCAATAGTAAATAAATGCTTTAAAATCCTTACTTTAGGGCTTTCATGCGAACACTGTCAGACTTCATCAGAACTAAGGTTCAAAGGATGTTATATCGGTATGTAAATACAGTTTAAAGAAATAACTGCCAATCCAACTGTTCCTGTGGTCCCACTGTCACGAATATTAAGAAGCTAAATGTACTATAAAGTATTTAAAGATATATGCCAAAAAAACTGTCTTTTCAGTAAGTCAATTAATATCCATATGCTAAAATTTTAAGTAAACTATAGATAAAATGTTATGTTTTTTTAGATATAAAGTTCCTATAGTGAAAAACAGTTAAAGCTCATGTATCCACCATAAAATTAGTTGAAAATGACAAAGGAAATGGAAATAACCAAAAGTCTATTAGTTTCAAAATATAATACACTTTAATACAGACACAAAGCTTTTGAGCCACGCAGACTTTATTTTTCGATATGGAGTATAGGCAACCAGCACTTCCAAGTACTTAAATATAAATGTAGCTAGCCTATCAAGCCACACGTGACATCATCTAATTAATAATAGAAGTAATCTAAATGCATAAAAAATATTTAAAAAAATACCTTAATTTAAAATATATTAGATGAACATTTAAACACTTAAAGCACTTAGAACACTGTCCAGGTATTGAAATTTATTTATTCATTTATATTTGTTTACCGGAAAAGTTAGACTGGGCCAGAAGCCTGTTTTCAGTGGAGGTCCGGGGAAGAAAAGCCCAACAGAAATATAAGCAAAATACAACAATGAGATAGTACAATAGTATACATACAGTAAGATGGAGAGTATACTATATCTAGTTAGTCTATACAAAGTAGTATTCAATACAGTTTTCTAGTAGATACAGATTCAAAAAGAAAAACACACAAGCTTTTCAGTGAAGATCACTGTGAGAAAAATAAAATTAATACTGTGTACATATTAAATAATAGTTATGAATTAGATTTGCTTTATATATATATATATATATATATTTGAGTAGTAGTAAACACTGAGGAGAGGGAGAAAATGAGGTAAGGTGTGGACAGTGTGTTGAGAGAGTTATAGATATCTTGTCAGTCAGATTTGGCACAGGAGCAGTGCCATTTCTTGGATAGATGTTCAAAGAGTAGTTGTTTAAAACTGGTAGATTCAGGTATGTTTTGGAGAGTGTGGGGTAGCGAGTTCCATAATTTGGCTATTTGATTTGAGAATAGGGCTTTACCGTGAGTGTTGTTAGCTTTGTTTACTGTGAGAAAGTTTCTCTCTGCAGATCTTAGACTTCATGGGCATGAGTAGGGAACAACAAGCTCCTTGAGGGATGGGCAACTGTCAAGATGGAAGATGATATTGTGGGTGAATTTAAGTTGGTAGAGATGAAGAAGTTTAGGTAGCTCGAGCCAATTTAATTTATGTAGAGCAATACAGTGGTGGGTTTGGTGGGGAAGGTTGGCTGCGAAGCGGGCTATTTTGTTCTAGCAAGTTTTCAGTTTAGTTAAGTCTGATTTTTTTTTTAAGTCGGGAAAGGGGAAAAGCATATACTGTAGGAGTGTAAAGAGGAGGAAGATTCTGGATATGGCTAGTCTGGTATTGTCAGTAATGAATGGCTTGCTTCTGTACAGTGAGGCAAGTTTGATGTGAACTTTCTTAATTGTGATGGGGTTGGTCAAATCTGACTTTGTTGTTGATTGTCACGCCAAGGAATTTTGTATGCTCAACTAGTTGGATGACTGTGTTGTTTGCTGAGAGAATGGTGAAAGGAGGTGTGGTTGGTGATTGTTTGCTACTGATAAATAGCATTAGCTGTGCCTTTTGGGGCTTGAGGATTAGTTGTGATTTACTTAGATATGTTTCTATATCATTAAAAGCTTGTTGGGCCACTATTTGGAGGTCTGGTAAGGTATCTGTGAGCAGATTAAAGCTGAATGATCCGCATACTGAACTACTTTAGCATGTGTTGTGGATAAGGCTAGATCATTGGAGAAGATGGAGAAAAGAAGGGGTCCTAGTATGGACCCTTGGGGGACTCCGACCGAGACAGGCAGAAGTGGTGAGAGTTTGGATTTCCATCATACTGCTTTTGTTGTCTGTCAGAAAGATGGCTTAGGAACCAGGAGAGGGAAGTCTTTGATAGGTTTAGTGAGGCAAGGAGTTTCTGATGGGAGACGGTGTTGAACGCTTTTGACATGTCTAGGAAGATTGATACTACTTGCTGGTTTGAATTTCTCAGTTGGTTGATGGTGTTAGAGAAATTAATTAGGGTTGTGGTGGTGCTGTGTTTTGGTCTGAAACCGTGTTGGGAGGGAGAGATAATGTTGTCAGATAACAGGTATTGTAGTAACTGAGTGTTGATACATTTTTCCAGAATTTTGACAGGGGGGGAAAGGATGGCTATGGGTCTGTAATTGTTTAATTCTGTTGATGTTCCTCCTTTATGTAGAGGGGTGATATAGGAAACTTTCCATAATTTTGGGACATATTGTTCTGCTATAGACCTATTTACCAGAATGGAGATTGAGGTACTCATTGGGGAGTTGGTCAGCTGCTAAGGAAAATGGCTTCAGTTTTTTCAGCATAGTTCTTTATGGTGTTAGTTGGAACAGGTTTGAGGTTAAAAGAGTTGTCGTTAGTTTCCACATTAGGTGGAAGACATGGCGGGGTGGAATTGTTCCCTGTAACTAAGGAGAGGATTGTGTTTATAAAGTAGGTGTTGATTTGTGAGGCAATACTCATGTTTTGGTTACTGGTTGTTGGTTTTGGGGTTGTAGCTTTACCTGGGTGGAGGAGCGAGTTAATTGCTTGCCAGAACTTTTTGGGATTGTTTTCATATTTATTTTGCATAAATGTATAATATTTTTTGTCTAGTTTGAGTTTTTTTTTTGTTTGATTGCAGAGCTGTTGGTATGCTTACAAAGTTTTATTGTCTTTGTTTTCCAGTCTTGAAACCAGGTTTTGTACCTTAGTTTTTGAAGTCTAATTGTTTCTTTTAATATCCAAGGCAATCTCTTATTTTTAACATGACATGCATGAGTTGGTGCTAAGCTAATTAGAATAGCTAGGAATGTATAATTGAAGTATGTTATGCCCTGATCAAGTTGGAGATAATGGAGTGGTGTCCAGTTGCATTTATCGATCATGTCTAAGAATGCTTCGTTGGAGAAGTTTGTACTTTGTATGACTTTGTAAACTATTGTTCTGGGTGGGTTGAGCTGATGACTGATTAAGTAGGTAGGTCTATGGTCACTTAAATTACTTGAAAGGCATCCGGAGAGATAGTTGTGGGTGGCACTGTTAATAAGTGACCATTCTAAAATAGATTCCCTTTTGCTATATTTTTCTGTTCGAGTGAGAAACTGAATTGTTTTGGAGAAACTATGTAGAATTTATGAAGGTGGAGGGGTTATCACCAGTGCAAGTGTTCCAGTCTAAGTTGAAGTCACCTGTGATAAGGGTTTCATGGGTGTAGGTTGAGGCTGTCCAGGCTATGAGTTCCTCAATGGCAGTGTGAGTATTGTTGGGAGGTATGTAAGTGGCTTTTATGGTAATATTTTTCTTTGTGTTGATTCTGAGCCGTGTTACTAGGACTTCAATGTTGCTATCACAAGGGTATTTGATGGGTGGGTAGTCTATGTTTAGGTTATCTTTGTAGAAGATTGCAATCCCGCCACCCTTCTTTCTGATCCTGTCTAACCTGTGTACACTATAACCTTGTGGGAGTAGGTATGGGTCTCTTATATGGGGTTTTAGCCAAGTTTCTGTTGCTATAAGAATGTCTGGTGAGTATTGTGAAATGACTGCATGAAAATCTGTGATTTTGTTAACTAGGCTTCTAAGGCTTATGTTAAGAATGAGACGGTCTGTAGTTTTAATGCGAGGAAGGGGTGGAATAGTAGCCATGATGGTATGTTGTGCAGTATGTGGCCTGGAATTGAGGTGTATATCACCACTGCAGAGAATCTCTGATAACACACATGCATGTGACAATTTGGAGAGTATGTCTAGGTGTTTGCTGAAGTGGTTAATGATATTGCTAACAACTACATGTTTGAAGTGGAAGTATGCAATAGGATTGTAGAGTTGGGAGGAGATGGCAAGGTAGGAGAGTGAGGAGTGGATGGTATTAGTATAATATAGTACGGGGCTATGGACATGTATCTTTAGGTGAGTGTTGGATGCTAGTATGCTGATAGCAGTAGGATATAGAGTGTGGGCAGGAGAAAGAGCATGCTGTGAACTCTTTAAATGTTATGTTATCTGGATGGTGTGATGAATATGTAGGGGTGTTAGTGTAGTGTGGTAGGAGTAGAGTGATTAAGGATAGTTGCAATTAAGTAGTGTAAGGAGAGGGAGGAGTGTTACAAATAGTGTATTGGTTAATTGATAATTACATGTTTTTATTTATTTTTACTTATTTTACATTTGTTTACTGGGATTGTCCACCTGAGCTAAGTAGACTTTTTTTAGCGGAGGCCCGGGGACAAAAGCTTCAACATATTATACAAATTAAACATTGACAGAAAGCAGTCAAACAAAAAAGAAAATTCATAGTTTTTATATATGAGATAGAGAAGAGAAATTTGGAGGAAGTTTAGGTTGAAAATATGTTCATGGAGGGTGACTACAGTGGCAGATTCATTAAGTTTGCAGCTATTCTCTGGTGGCAACCTTAAATATTTTTTTGGTGTTTAAGGGACCTAGTTTCAAGTGGGAGGTTTTTCCAAGCCTTATTGGGGTTATAGCTGTAGAGATCACATCCGAATTTAGTTTTTGGTTTGTGTGTGAATAGTAGGTCTTGTTTAGAGCTACGGAGAGGTCCAGCAGGTGAGTAGTGGGAGATGAGCGATGAAAGAGTAGGGTAGTAGGAAGGTTGGTAGAGGATGCAGTGAATGATCTAGAGCTGAGAGAGATGGAGCTGGTGTGGTAATTCAAGTCAGTTTAGTTGTTTCAGTGAGAGACAGTGACGGGACTTGTAGGTTTGTTGAGCAGCGAATCTTGCTGTCTTATTGTAGGTTTATTCTAGTTTGGCTAGGAGTGTTGAGTTGAACCTAGTGAGAATTTGAGAGCTGTACAGTAGACTTGATAGTAGGTAAGCATGAGAGAGATTTACCTTAGCTTCACTAGTGAGAAATTTTTTGTTACGGTACAGGAGACCTAGTTTCTGATGAGTTTTCCTGATGCAATTGTTGATATGTAAGCCAAACTTAACTTGGTCATCAATAATGATGCCTAATAATTTTGTGCTACATTTCACCACAGTTAAGGTATTATTGAGAGACTGTATTGAGAAGGAGGATTTGATATGGTTAAGGCTTTTGGGAAGGAAAAGTAGTAGCTTAGTTTTTTGGGGTTAAGGAATAGTTGGTTTTCAGAGAGCCAGTTTTCAATAGAGTTGAAGGTTGTGTGGCAGTGATGAACTCATTGGGAGAGTCTGCAGTAGTGATGACAGTAGAGTCATCAGCATATTGTACTAGTGATCACAGAGGACATGAGAAATAGAGAAGGTTGGTAAAGATGTTAAAAAGTAGTGGGCCAAGGATGGAGCCTTGAGAAACAACCATTTTAACTGGGAGAGGAGGGGAGTGAGCAGAATACCATCTGACTGTTTAAAGTCGGTCGGAGAGGTAGCTGGCAAACCATGCAATAGTAGCAGTGGAGAAGTTAAGACTAGTTTGTGCAGTAGAAGAGGGTGAGATACGGTGTCAAATGCTTTAGAGAGGTCTAAGAATAAGCAGGGGATGAGTTTGTTGTCATCTTTGGCTAGGGAAATAGAATTAAGGAAAGATAGTAGGGTGGTAGTAGTGTTATGCTTAGGTCTGAATCCGTGCTGAGTGGGTGTGAGCAGATTTTATTGGAGTAAGTAGTGCATGACTTGTTTATGAATACATTTTTCGAGAATTTTGGAAAAAGGTGACAGAATAGTGATAGGTCTGAAATTGGTGATATCAGTGGAGTTACCTCCTTTATGTATAGGTAAGGTATAGAATTGTTTCCAGATGGAAGGAACTTTAGATTCAGAGCGAGAGCAGTTTATTAGGATAGAGACAGGGAGAGTGAGAGAGTCAGCTGCTATTTGAAGGAAAAACGAGGGGATATTGTCAACTGATGCTGAGCATGGTTTTAGTTTGGAGAGCAGAGATTTGATGTAGCTGGTAGGTGCTGGTTTAAGGATGAAATTATTTGTGGGGTTAAGGCTGGAAGCAGATTCTGAGTAATTAGTACTACTATTATCGGTGGGTGAGTTAGGGTTAAGTAGTTTGGATATAGAGTCAATGAGATAGGTTGAAGATGGAAGCAGTTTCTTCAGGAGTATTATTGGGACATGGATTAGGAGAGCTAGGACTACTGGGGTATAATAATGGATTAAAGAGTTCCAGTTTTTCTAGGATTATATCTCAAGGCTGGGGGGGGGGGTTGTAATAGAAGTCTTTCTTGCCTTTATTAATGTGTTTTTTGGTCAGATTTCTAAGTCCTTTACATTTTTGTAAGTCTGCTGGAAGCTTTGTTTTTGTCCATGTTTTCCATACTTTATCTCTATTTTTTATTAAGGTATGGGTGGTATTAGATAGACAAGGAGAAGTACTGGACTTTACATGGACAGTGCAAAGAGGAGCTAGTGAGTTGAGAATATTAAGGAAGGTGGAGTTAAAAGACTAGACTGCATCATCTAGGAGGAGTTGAATAAGGAAATTCCACTTTACTTCAGAGAGGAGGGATTTGGTGGAAGTTAGTTAGCTTTCAGCATGTTATGAACCTATGTGGTTTGGCATGGTGATGTGAGTATCTAAGCACATTTATATGGGAGTGATCACTAGGGGAGTTTGATAGAGTTTCAGGGTTATGGTACTTGGAGGGATTAGAGACAAGTATTCAGTCTAAAAGAGCACTAGTAGTTTGTGAGTTGTTGGTATGTGTGGGATCAAAGGTAAGCTGTGTAAAGCCATACAAATTAATGTGCAGGGGAGAATTAGGAGGACAGAGAGTTAGTTAATATTTGTCACCAAGAATGATGGTTTTGTTGGAAATGTGTTGAGAGAAGTATGAGAGTATATTTTCCAGAATGGGAATGTTATCCCCTGGTTGAATGTAGATGGTTACTGGGGTGATGGTGGTGTGGTTATTAAGTTTGAGGTTGGCAGACAATATTTCAGCTGGGGGGAAGGATGGAATGGGCTTCTTAGGGTTTGTAAGAGTTAGGTGGTTGGAGTATGCTATGGCAACCCCCCCCCCTTTTTTTGTCGGGTTTAAGCCAGGTTTCAGTTAGGGCAGTGATATCAGGGATGTGGTTGAAGATCCAGGCATGGAGTTCAGTGACTTTATTTAGAATGCTTCTAGTATTTATTGAGTAGAAAGAGATATGTTTGTTAGAAGGTGTTGAGATGCCTAAGTTTGATGAACATGTATTGCTGGTAGAGGTGGGATGTGTGAGACCAGGATTTAGATGAACGTCTCCTGCTTGAAGAATAATCTTAGGGAGGTAGTAGAGTTTGTACATGTAAGTATTGTAGGTATAGTATTTTAATTTGTTTTTAAGTAAATAAGAGTAGATGGGAGGAATTTTGATTTTAGGTATAGGAAAGATGGAAGAGAAGATAGTAAAGGATTGATAAGGAGGTAGGGGATTGATAGTATGGGAATTTGTAGGAACATTATGAATGGAGATAATGAACAAATGAATCCAAGTAAGCCAGCAAAATTTCTCCTGAAAAACAAATCCAACTGTAAGAAAACTGGATGTAATACCACAGCAAAACGTATTTATTAAAATTCCAATGCACTTGTAAAGGCAATAAAAACAAGAGATGAGCACTTTCCACTTTTTGCCTTCATCAGATCTATAGTTACAAATCTAATACTCATTTAAATACTAAAATCATCCACTAAAATTCAAAATGCATCATCACTAACATAATTTCTTATGGAAGTTACATCATCACTGACAATTTCTGGTGCAGATTTAACTTCTGTTAATCATATAAGCAAAAGCTCTTTTTGCCTATGTGATTAACAGAAGTGAAATCTGCACAGGAAATTATGTCAGTGATGATGTAACTTCCATAGGAAATGATGTTAGTGATGATGCAGTTTGAATCTTACTGGATGATTTTAGTATTTAACTGAGCATTAGATTTGTAAATGCAGATCTTAAGAAGGAGAAAAGCCAAAAGTGCTCATCTCTTGTTTTTATTGCCTTTACAAGTGGATTGGAATTTTAATAAATATGTTTTGCCATGGTATTATCTCCTGTTTTCTTACACATGAATGGGAGATAATTGGGAGTTTAGGGAGGTGAGATGGAGAGGGAAGAATACTGGAAGTAGTATCAGAAAAGAGGGGGCAGAGAGAGGGTTAGTTGGCATGATAAAGGAGTATGTTGGTATCAGTGATTAGAGGATGTGGGGGATTGTAGTTGGTCTATATGTAGTAGGGGTGAGTATGAGTTTGTGTAGTATAAGGAGGCGTTACCAGTAGAGGAGATAGATGATGAATGGGAGAGGGGGAGAAGTAGGAGTGTGTAGGGGAGTAGAAAGAAGTGGGTTATTTGTGGACTAACAGGAAGGGGTGGGTGTTATGGAAGGGGGAGGATCAGATGGTTAGGTATAAAGGAAATGATATGGGGGTGGGTGGGAATATGGGTAGGAGGGGTGCGTAGTGAGCCTGAGCACAGCGGGGTTACATCTGAGTCAGGAGATGGCTGAAGAAACAATCTGTTAAATAGTAAGTATACAGTAGATTTTAAGGAAGGTGGTTTTCTCGGTCAGGTACTGTGTCAGAGGGGAAGCAGACTAGCTACATAAGACTATGGAGAAATAAACTAAGATCTTATGGAACTCTGGGAAGAAGGATCTAATAGAACTATGGGCAGAAGGATTACAATTTGTTTTGGAGACTAGGAAAATGTCAATGGGACAGGTCCTTAGGGCTAAAGAATTGCTACCAAAAATAAGATGAGTAAGATACAGGGAGTTTGGGGCTGGCATTCGTGGTAATGCGCTCGCCTTCAGCTGTAGATTACTGATCAATACAGGCAGTTAAACATAGCATATATTCACTTAGGAGATGAGATAGGGTTATTGCATGCTTTGCTTCAATACTGGGTAGTGGATATCCAGTGGTGTTCAAGGTTGCAAATAAATCATAACAGGGGCCGTCTTAATCGAGCTTTAGTTTAGCCAGAATGCTAGGGGAAAAAAGTAAACAGAAAAAAATACATAGTATCAAGGAATGCAGTTAAAGTATAACAGTATTGCCTTCTTAGAAATATTCAGGAGTGGGCAGAAGAACATTTATATTTGCATTTTAGCTGAGAAAATAGAAGAGGTCCAAAAAAAAAAGGAACAGCTACTGTTACGGACAACTTTACTATTGGTACAAAAGAGTAGTACAGGGCAGGTTAGGCTTCCACCCTTGATAAATCCCTTAACAAGGTCAGTTACCCATTAAAAACCAGGCACAGAGGTGAACAATGTAGGCAACAGTGTATCTCGCACTTGCTAACATATCTTAACAGTCAGTTACAGCTTTAAAACAACAGGTGCGGATGCGCACAGTATAAGTGTAGCTTTTTTTCTCCAATACTTTTACAAACAACAGTGATAAACCTACATGTATATCATCATAGTTCAAAAGAGTGTGTATGGAATTGCTGTAGGACTGGCAGAGCTCACTTTGTGCAGCAAATATCCATGCAACATGCACTTTTCAGTTATTCAGAATAATGACCAACAGTAAGAGGGGATACCCTACTGTAATGCCACTAAGCCAAATAAATTCCTGGCAAAATACAGTCTACCAACCACGGACAACTGTATATGAGGAAAGACTTATTTGCAAATGAATCTGGCAAATACAATTAGTAACAATCATAAGGAATGGAACATATAGTGAAGGACTACTTTCGTTAAGTTTCATATAAGTTTAAGACATAATGCTCTCAGTTGGCATCATATATTACACAGCAATATAACTAAATACAGACAATAAAAGGAAAGGCAAGAGATACAATTAACAATACCTGGTGAGCATGCTACCACGAGTTAGCACCCTTTTTTGTTCTAATACTGGTTTAATGCTCTTCATAACATTTAAACCTGGTGGTGTATCAGCCCTAAAGTAGTTTATCCATCTATATTCAGCAATTCCAATCCTATTAGCAATATGTTGCCCTGTTGGAGGGAAGCCTTCTATCTTATCAATGGGAATGGTAAGCAATAGATACCCTATTTACCACAAAAGTGGTTTCTGGCCCAGAAATTGTAGTCTATTGACCGTTTGGGCACTTTTTCCATCTCTTTCAACTTTCTGGTTTAAAAGCCTGTGTTTGCGCTTGTTTCCCACCTTTCCTGTAACTAGTCTAGCCCAGATACAGATTTACTGTATCCAGGACTGTTTGTAAACTTCTGAGCCCCCCAAGCCTTTCTGTGCTGGAGGGAAGCATTCTACCTTATCAGTGTGAGTGGTAAGCACTAGGTAACCTATCTACCACAAGATCCAGGTACAGAGTCTTAGTTTTAACACTTGAAATTGCTTATTCGTGCTCAGCACTTGTTAGCACTAAATAAGCTACAAATTACAACAACACTTAACCTTCCTCTTTACCTAGAGGAAAACAGTTTTTGTACTTACTTTCCTGACTTGCTTAGAGAAAAACAACTCTTATACTCACTGTCCTCACTTGTCTAGAGAAAGGTAGTTTTTTATTCAGGCATGTCCAAGGGTCAGCTCCCAGTGTTCTCTCCTGTCTATCTGATGAATCTGGGCTTCTTGAGGCAATGTAGCATTTGTCTCATGTACACAGACAATGCTCTCCTCCTACCACCCAACACCACAACCCGTGAGAGAGATGCACTTATCTAGCCAAACTGGAGGTAAAGCTGTCTCCAACAATGACTGAACTTGACAGTCAAGAGGAGAAGGTAAACATTTGCACCACACCACACTCATCACATAGTCCCACTAAACCTACACCACCAAAATCCAAACATAGAAACACAAAAACATTCGCAGAGGCTCTCAGTAATAATCTGCTCAAGCAACAGAGACTGCCAAAGCAGAAACACAAGCAACCTCCACCCCCCCCCCCCAACACAACCCAAATGACACATAGACCACAGACTCAGTGTGCAAATAAACCACAGCCCATAAGGCAAACCAACATACCCAACACACTAGTCTTAGGTGACTCTATAGTCAGGCACACTGATATCCCACTCACCAGGCTAAACAAGGAGAAGGTTACTGTCAGCTGCCTTTCAGGTGCCAGGATCCGCCACATAACCAACACACTCAGGTCACTCTACAACAAGTACAGATATGACTGTCATTGTGCATGTTGGTGTGAACGACCTAAGACGTACCTCCCTGGACTACATGAAAAGAGACATGGAAGCGATCTCTGGTCTTGTAGCCCAGGCAGGTATGACCCTAGCCCTGTGTAACATCCTGCCATCACCCAAAATAATACCGCAGTACAAGGACAAAATGATCAATTTCAACAATTGGCTAATCTTCTGGTGTCATTCTAAGGGGAGCCAGTATCTGTCTGCCTGGGAAGACATGGTCGACAGAGCACGATGCTTTGCCAGAGATGGCCTGCACCTGTCTCCCCTGGGATTCCGGATACTGACTAAGGCTCTTGTCACCCCTATCATGCCTTTTTTAGGCAAGGTTTAAATGACAGATTCACCATCATATCAGGAACAGGCAAGCAAAAACTGAAGGTAATGCTACTCAGTGCTAGAAGTCTAAATCTCAAAATGCACTCACTTGAGGCACTCCTTAAAATGGAGAACATTGATATCTGTGCAGTGACTGAGATCTGGTTCAAGGCTCCAGAGAGCACCCCTGCATTACCCGGCTATAACTCATACCACACTTTTCGGCCATCTAACCTGGACCAGAACACCTAAGGCGAAGGTATTTCCATATTCATTAAGGATATCCACACCTCCAGGCTAGTTGTGCAGCATAATGCATCTGAGGTTATCCAACTGCAACTAACTCTGGGCAAAACTGCAATCCAAATTGTAGCTTGCTACAGATCCCCCACCATGCCCCAGGATTCCCACTTCTGTTTTCTTGATATACTGGAAAATATTAGGATTCAGCCAAACAACCTAATAATCGGCGATTTCAACTACCCCACCATTAACTAGAAAAACTACTCGTACCAACTCCTTCACTCAACGCTTTCTGGAATTCATAAATTCCAATGCCCTGGATCAACTTATCCACACCCCCACCAGGGGCAAAAATATCCTAGACCTAGTCATTACCAACATGAGTGACCGGTGTTCCACATCTGAAGTCAACTCTTCATTTTTCAGTTCCAACCATAAGCTAATAACCCTAGATATTTGCATCCTGCTCCCACTCACCATTAAGGAAACCATGGCAAAAAATTTCTCCAAAGCCAACTTCATGCTTCTTAAGACAGACGTGGTGAACTTCATGACACCCATGCAGATGGACAATACAGTTATGACTGCTGAATCCTACACAAATGCACTCTATAAGCACTTATATGAGTGCATGGATCTTGCTATCCCAAACAGAACCAAGATGCTATCCTCCAAAAAAAGGAAGCCAGTCTGGTGGTCCCCTGCCATAAACAAACTCTACAACAGAAGGAAGAAACTGTTGCAAAAGAGAGTAAAATCCCATGAGTGGAGGAGCTCCCTGGTCAGCCTCAGTAAGAAGATGAGATCCCTTATAAGGTCCTCCAAAGCTAGCTACAAAAACAAAATCTCCAATGATTCTAAGGGCAGCCACAAAGCATTCTATAGCTATGTCAAGAATCTCAGTGGCAACACCCAGATCTGCTCTGAGTTACAGCACAATGACATGAAAATTACAGAACCAACTGATATTGCCAACATCCTGGCAGATAGGTTCAGTGCTAACTTTACCCTCCTCTCACCCCCTAAAGGGCCCATATCTATACAGGAAGAATGCAGAGTCCCTGTAATCACATGTATGCAGGTAAAAGCTGCACTCTCTAAAACCAAAAACGCAGCATCCATGGGACAGGACAACATCCCAGGCTGCATTTTACATGAACTTCAGAACGAACTGGCTCCCCACCTAAGCACCATGTTCAATCATAGTCTCACGTCAGGCTTTGTGCCCACTGACTGGCACACAGCAACAGTTATCCCACTCCACAAATTTGGAGCCACCACTGATCCAGGGAACTATCACCCTATTAGCCTGATGAGCCTGGTCTGCAAGGCCATGGAACGTATCATCACTGAATTCATAAACAAAGATATTGGTAACCTCCAGACTCTGGACCCCACCCATTTTGGGTTTGTGAAAGGCAAATCATGCCTTCTGAACCTGATCAACTTCTTTGAGGAAGTCAGCAAAGCTGTAGACGAGGGTAAGGTGAAGGTTCACACAGCCTATCTTGACCTCGCCAAGGCTTTCAACACCATCCCCCATTCTGGAATTATAACTAAACTCACTAAACTATGTATAAAGCACTATGTCACAAGATGGGTTGCCAACTGACTCACTGACACAACCCACACTGTAAATATTGAAGACTCCAAATCTGACTTCAAACCAGTGACAAGTGGAGTACCACAGGGTTCAATCCTGGGACCTCTCCTGTTTGGTATCTACTTCTCTGAAGTACAGGCTAACACAGAAGGCCTCTGGCTAACGAAGTTTGCAGATGACTGCAAACAAGGAGCCATAGTTGAGTCCCCAAATGATGTGGACATCCTACAGAAGGGTCTCACTGAGACAGATGCCTGGTGTCAGAGGCATGGCCTCAAGCACAATGCCAAAAAGTGCATTGTCATCTCCTTTGATAAAAATTCTGTACCCATGAACTACCACATAAATAGCAGTCTACTTAATGCCGAATGTGTGATGAGACCTTTGGTCCCAGGTGGACAGTAGTCTCTTCTTTGATAATCACATCGCCACAGTAGTCAGTAAATCCTTCTATGTGGCACACCTCATCACAAAAGGGTTCTCATCTAGGGAAAAAGAGGTCATTGATGTTATGTGATCCTATTCTATAGTACCCATCTGTACTGATGGGTTTGGAGCCGATCCTCGGCTCCGACTCGCCACGCTATACTATAGAGCGAAGTCTCTAATTGGCTGAGCTATTCTATATCCCAGGATGCACCACCACCAATTCCCCAGATCTCGTTTGCTGCTTACAAAGCAAAGACGTGGTCTCGAGCTTGGCTGATCTAAGTGCTTTCTTTATTAGAATTTTCTGTCAGGAATTTTCTTAAACTTAACCTTTTTTTTCAGGGAAAGGTTTCCGTTTAAGTTAGAGGGGCCTTCCCTTTGTGCGTGAGTGAGCTTTTTTGTGTAGTGTTTCGTGAGGTGGTCAAGTACCCATTTTTAGTTAGAGGGTTCTTGGCCCTCCTGTTGTGTGAACCTTTTGTTAACTTCTATTTTACTGTAAAGTGAAATTGTTCTGGTTACTCAGTTTTTTTCCTGTGTTTTACTAACTGTTTGGCATTATGTCAAAAGAGCACAGACCCTCTGGGTTTAAAAAATGCACTAGATGCAATTACAAGATGTCCATAACGGACGATCACTCCCTATGCGTGTACTGTTTAGGACCCAAACACCTTCAGGAGTCTTGTAGTGTGTGTCACGCTTTTTCCTCTCGAGTCCTCCAAGAGAGGAAAAATAAATTGATTCTAAAAGGACTTATCAAACCTACTTTTGAAGAGGCCTTATCTTCCTCTTCTTCTCCCTCAAAGAAAAAGAAATCGTCGGCTCCGACCAGTCCGTTGGAACCGACCACCAAGAAATCTCGGCAGGCTTCTCCATCGGCTCCACGGACTTCGGAGCCGAGGGCGGAACGGTCTGCCTCGATGCCTCCAACCTCGACTCCTCTGGCTTCGGAGCCGATGGCTGGAGCTTCGAGAGGCAGGTCACCTTCATCGGCTCCGCTGATTTCGGAGCCGATGAGAGTTGCCTGCTCAGACTCTTCCCCTTCGGCGCCAAAGTCCTCTTCGGCACCGAGGGAAATTACAATGGAGTCTCCTTCGGCACCGATTTTGATCGAGTCAATTTGGAACCGGTCCCCCAGTCCTTCGGAGCCGGTGGAGATGTCTACTCGGACCCGTTCGATCTCCTCCCGGTCTTTCAAGATGTCGGATTCGGACATTGACAGGGTACTCCAAAGGCTGTTTCAGTCTCCAGTCTTCAAAAAGTTAGTTTTGGCTCCAGCCCAGTCGGCTTCGAAGCCGATGGTCCACCCTTTAGCCTTGGTTCCTCCTCCAACAGCCTCGGCACCGTTGGAGTCAGTGCTGGTGGAGCCGATGGAGGTGTCCAGGTTGGCTCCGACCCTTACTCCTACTCCGGCCTTAGGGTCGGAGTTCGGTACACGGACCTCTTCGGTCGGCCCCGGGGGTGACGCTTCGGGACCGATGTTTTCGGTTCTGAGCCTCTCTCTCGGTGCGTCGGCTGCGGGAGTGCCGTCTGCTGTTATGGCTTTGGGGGTCGGACCTTCCCAGGATTCTGGGGGTCCGGCCTTTAGAGCCATGAGGAGTGCTTTGGCCAAATCTTCTTTGGCTACCCCCACCGTCTCCCCGGCACCTTCCCTAGGCACGGAGACTGGGTCCTTTGTAGTCCCCCTGTCTCAAGACAGCGGAGCCCTGGGGCCTGAGGTCACCCCCATTGGGGGTCCCCCTCTTCCTGGAGGTCCCTCTGAAGAGTCTTCGGAGGAACCCCCAAGAAAAAAACAGTGCAAGAGGAAGCACGTCTACTCCCCTGACGAGTCTATCACCTCCGACACCGATCTTGGTGATGCGGAAGGGTCCCCCAAGTCATCCTCTGAGGATGTCTCCTTTGCGGACATCCTGGAAGTCCTCAAACAACGAGGCAGCTGGCAGACCAAAGCCCCTTCCTCTGACGAGTCGGTGTTCCTCAAGGCCTTCGGGGCTCAGCCCTCCGCCTCCTGGGTGTCTCCACCCTTTGATGAGCTCCTGGATTTGATCTCTCGAAGGGCGTGGGAACATCCAGATTCTGTGGAACCGGTGCCTGCTCGCCCTAACAAATTTTTGTCAGCGCCCCCGGAAAAGGAATTTCTCACCAAGGGTGTGGCTGTAGATGCTATGGTGGTGGCATCTGCTACCCAGCAAGATGTGGCAGAGGCTTCGACGTCCATCCATCCTCCTAATAAGGAGTCTAGGAGCATGGACCGGTACGGGAAGCGCGCCCTTACTTCAGCAGCCTTTACATTAAGGTCTCAGAATTACCTCACGCACTTCACTAGACTTCAGAGGGACCTGATCAAGGAACTCTCAGATACCCTCTCTGGTAACCTGCCTGAGCAGTTGGCCCAGACGGTTAGCTCTCAGTTGGCTACCCTATCGTCGATATCGAACTCGCCCATGAGGCTCATTTCGTATGCAGCCGAGGGGGCGAGTAGAGCGGCAGTGCAGTGTTGCTCTACGGAGACAAGCCTGGCTCCGCCTGTGTCATTTTGCGGAGGCCTTCAAGTCTTCCTTTGCTGACGCTCCCTTTGATGGGTCCTCTTTGTTTGGACCCAATGTAAAGGACACCTTGACCCGCTGTGAACAAGAGGGTAAGACTTTGACTGCCGTAGGGGCATGGTTTTCCTCTCCCTTTCGGCCTTATCCCAAGGCTAAAAGAGGAGGGGAAAATGTGGTTTCGTAAATCTCAGAAAAATTACCCCTCACAGCAGGACGATTCCCCCTTCTAGAGGCAGAGGAGGGGGGAAATTTTTCAGGAAGACGCCGTCCCAGAGGCGGCAGAGGCCCCCGCAACACTGGAGACCGCGAGTCCTTTCATGGCTCTTCATCCTCTCAGCATCCCTGAAGGATTGCCCGACTGCGCAGCTCCGGAGCCAGTCGGGGGTCGTTTTTCGAGGCACCTAAAGGCCTGGGAGAGTATCACTCAGGACCAATGGGTGCTCTGAATCATCGCCGGAGGTTACGTCATCCCCTTTTCACACCCCCCCTCCATCCAGGAAAATCCCGGACCCGCCTCCCAGTCAAAGGGATATTGCAGCCATCGAAATTTCAAAGCTGCTTCAAAAAGGAGTCATCCAACCGGTCCCCGTAGACCAGACTGGATTAGGGACTTACTCAAAATTCTTTTTGGTGCCAAAAAAGACCGGGGACTTGAGGCCCATTTTGGATCTCAGCAACCTGAATCGATCAGTCAAGAAGTCCAAGTTCTGGATGGTCACCTTACAATCCATTCTCCCGCTACTGGAGAAAGGTGTTTGGATGTGCTCCATAGATCTCAAGGACGCCTATTATCACATTCTGGTAGATCTGGCGTCCAGGAGACATCTGCGCTTCAGCCTGGGAGACAGTCATTTCCAGTTCTGAACACTGCCCTTTGGTCTCACCACAGCCCCCAGGGTGTTCACCAAATGTTTGGCGGTGGTGACTGCTCACCTGAGGAGTCTAGGATTCCAGGTGTTTCCGTATCTAGATGACTGGCTCCTAACTGCCACCTCCAGGCATCTACTATTACAGAACCTAGCAGCCACTATATCTCTAGGAACCTCCCTAGGAATCACCTTCAATTGGGCAAAGTCTGTGTTGCTGCCATCTCAGCATTTACGGTTTATCGGGGTAGACATAGACTCAAGGCAAATGCGGGTCTATCTTCCTACAGAGAGAATAGAAACATTACAATCTCAAGTCCGAGCATTGCTCCTCAAATGCCGAGCCCCAGCAAGGATGGTCCTACAGCTGTTGGGTTCCATGTCGGCTACTGTTCTCCTGGTCCCCTTAGCAAGATTACACATGAGGATTCTCCAGTGGCTCCTGTCGGTCCAGTGGTCGTATCAGGAACTTCCTCTCAGTCACCAAATTATAATCACGGAGACGTGCAAACAGGATCTCCGTTGGTGGCTTACCTCCTCCAACCTGGATCAGGGGTGACCCTTCGTTCCTCCTCCTCCAGTGGCCACTTTGACTATGGACGCCTCCCAGACGGGGTGGGGGGGACATTACCTGGGCAGGTCAGTTCAAGGCAAGTGGCACCCCGACGAGAGTTCCCTACACATCAACATACTGGAAATGAGGGCAGTGCTTCTATCGCTTCAAGCACTACACTGCTACCTCCCCCAAGGTATGATTGCCGTTCAGTCCGACAACATGTCAGTAGTCTGGTACCTGAACAAGCAGGGAGGGACCAGGTCCTACCCTATTTGCAGAGAGGCCATGAAAGTATGGAATTGGGCTGTTGCAACCAACCATTTCTTGGTAGCAACACACATTCCGGGAAGATCCAATGTGATAGCCGACAGACTGAGCAGAACCATTCTCTCCCCGCACGAGTGGTCTCTGAACGACAGAGTAGCATCTCAGATCTTCAGAAGATGGGGAACTCCTTGTTGCGACCTCTTTGCAACTCCCCTCAACACGAAATGTCTACAGTTCTTTTCTCTTACCCCGGTTCCGAGGGGGGTTTCCCAAGGATGCCCTAGTCCAAGCTTGGCCCACCGGCTTACTGTACGCCTTTCCTCCGGTTCCCCTTCTCCCCAGGGTGATCCAGAAGGCGATTCACTTGCAGTGCAAGATGATTTTATTTGCCCCATACTGGCCTCGTCAAGTCTGGCTGCCTTTTCTTCGGAAATACGCACTGGACCTTCCATGGTTCCTGGACCAGGTTCCAGATCTCTTGATCCACCAGTCAGGACAGCTTCACCAGTCCCTTCACTCACTGAAGTTAACAGCTTGGCTCCTCCACTTCCGACTATAGTCAGGAACCAGGTTTTGGACTCAGAAGTTATACATATCTTGTCCTCGGCTCACAAGAATTCGACTAAGAAGATGTATAATAGTAAATGGAAGAGATTCACCATTTGGGCCCAACTCCAGGGATTAGATCCCATTACTGCCCCGGTGGCGGACGTTTTGAAATTCTTAGCTTCCCTATTCAATCAAGGTTCTTCGGTCTCTACCATTAAGGTTCAATTAGCAGCTATTTCTAATTTTCATGAAAGTATAGACCCACCTTTGATGAGCAATAAGTTGTGTAAAGCCTTCATGAAAGGTGCTGGGCTGCTACGTCCTCCATTTTCTCATCCTGCTCCACCATGGGATCTCAATTTCGTATTAGGTGCCTTGACCTCTTCCCCCTTCGAACCGGCAGCAACTTCTGACTTGAAATTTCTTTCCTGGAAGACTGCTTTTTTGGTGGCAATTACATCAGCCAGAAGAGTTTCAGAACTTCAAGCCCTATGTGTCAAACTGCCGTACCTGGTTTTTCACAAGGATAGAGTATCCCTTAGGCCTAATCCATCTTTTGTTCCCAAAGTTTGTTCTAGTTTCTGTCTTCAACAGTCTTTGGAACTTCCAGTTTTCTTCCCCAATTACTCAGACAAAGCAGAATATATCTTCCATTCATTGGATGTCCACAGACAATTGCGTTTCTACTTAGATAGGACGCACCAAACACGGAAAACAGATCAGTTGTTTGTGTCCTTTTCAGACAATAAATTGGGCAAAGCCGTCACGAAGGTCACTATTGCCAAGTGGATCAGAGACTGTATCAGTCATATTTATTTTATTTCTAATAGAGAGCTTACAACCACTGTGAAAGCTCATTCTACAAGGGCTATGGCTACTTCAACAGCATTTCATTCTAAGCTTGCCATTAGTGACATTTGTGCTGCGGCTACCTGGTCCTCTCCTCACACCTTTATTTCTCATTACAAATTGGATGTGGCATCTCGGGGACGAGCTTCCTTCGGTTCCACAGTTCTCAGGAGTGTTTTCCAGTGAGCCACCCAGGAATCAGGTGCTAGGGACATTGTTCCATCAGTACAGAATGTAGGTGAGATAGGATCACATAACATCTTTTAGTTATGTACTTACCATAACTTTAGATGTTTGGGATCCATCTCCACATTCCTAATACCCACCCTCCTTCCCCCTGCCTTGGAGACCAGAAGAGACCGGACGGTTCAAGTTCGACCGTTTCATCTTGAAACATCTGGCAATGTTATATCAGCAGTGCATGTGTGGGTGCATGTGTGCGGACAAACAAGATCTGGGGAATTGGTGGTGGTGCATCCTGGGATATAGAATAGCTCAGCCAATTAGAGACTTCGCTCTATAGTATAGCGTGCCGAGTCGGAGCCGAGGATCGGCTCCGAACCCATCAGTACAGAATGTAGGCAAGATGGATCCCAAACATCTAAAGTTATGGTAAGTACATAACTAAAAGTTCCCCTCTACTCGGCACTCATTAGACCCATTATAGAGTACAAAGCCCCTTTTGGAATATACCTCACAAGACATCTGCAGCAGATGGAAAGGCCACAGAAGTACCTCACAAAGAGGATTACTGGCCTCAAATAGATGCCCTACACTGACCGTCTCAAAAAACTCCAGCCAGTTCTCTGGAACAAGCTACCCATCTATGTCAAGCAAAGTTCCTCATTAGCACTGTTGCAGAAAAATCTTGATGAGTGGATGGGAAACAGGAAATACTCCCTGAGGATCACTTCTGTGGCTCTGCTCAACAGGGGCACAGGAAATTAACTTTCTTGGGTGGCGTAAGCCAGGGAACCTTGTTGGCTAGGCTTACTTAGGCCCTTGGGCTGATAGCCTAGTACCATACCTATGAACCTATGTATTTGTTGTAAAACTCAAATTTAAAAGCATGCCCATCATTAATATGTATAAAAATGTTTATGAAGAACATATGTGTCTATTTTTATATGAATTTTAGATAGATGTGACAAAATTCTGTCTTTAAGTTTTTGATTAGTTTTATCTATGTTGAAACAATTAACATCTGACTCAATTCACAAAATAAACAACTTACTCAGTATTACAAGTAGCAAAAGTGTTGAATGTAAACTTTTGATGAGAAATCAGATGTAAAGATTCTCTTTGTACATTAATATACTTGAAAAATACACAGTTATAACATGGAACTGTAGCTGTTTTTTAAGTAGTGGCGTTCTTTGTGTCATGAATTGAACTTGTATCCTTATAATAAAGATACGGCTGCAGATTTCTTTCTTTTTTATAAATAAAATATGGTCTGTCACCTACTATTTTCACAAGTTCTTTTTTTAGTGTATGCCTATTGAATTTAGTAACATAACCTATAGACCAGTTCTTTTTATTCTTGTTCTTATTACTTCTATAAGTTAAATTATTACCAGAGAGGTAGGGCTTACCCATACCTTCATTTTCAAATTTCACTAGATGGATATTATCTTTAATTAACTGTGGGTCATAAACTCTGGAGTGAAAATCAGTTGCCATATTGTTAATTTCACTAGGAAAACCATCATCAGAAATATTGTCTACTTACTCAAAGGAAATTACTCTTAACCACACTCTTATAAATGTGTCTAGGGTGCTGTGCTTGCTGCTAGTATGCACATATCTAGTAGTCTAAAAATTTTTTTCTGTGAATAGTTGTATGAAAACTACCATCTGTATATAAAATAGTTAAATCTAAAAAAAATATTCTTTCACAAGAAAAATTTAAATAAAATTCATGAAAACTAGTAGTCCTACTTAAATCATCAACAAATATCCTTATGGCTTCAATATTTCTGGTACAGAAGATAAAGATGTCATCCATGAATCATTTGTAAAAACTGCATTATTATTCAGAAATTCAGTTGTGAGGTCATTTCTAGTGTAAATATGTAGTTCTTCCCATCTTGCCAAAATTAAATTTGCATAACTGTTTGCTAAAGGAGTACCTATAGCAGCTCCTAATAGTTGATGGAAAAAATAATTATTAAAAAGATCAACGTTGTTTAATACAATTTCTAACATGGAACAGATTGTTTCAGTTTTTTGAGCTAAAAAAGCATTATGTATACACAGGAATTCTCTAATAAATTGTATTCATAAATCACTAGGGCTGACCATAAATAAAGATTTTATATCCATAGTTGCTAATATAAGGTCACTAAATATTTTACCCCGTGAGAAACTATGTAAAGCAATCAGGAAATAATTTTATCACTGACATAACTATTACTATAAGTAAGTAAGCCATGTAATTGATTCTCCAAATATTTGGCTATCTTTGTAGTAGCCCACTGGATGCCAAAAGCTATCAGTATTATAGTTGGAGCACTTACATTTTTATGAGTTTTTGGCAAGCTGTAAATTATTGGACTCAGTGGATGGGCTACATATAAGTAGTTATATAACTCAGAGTTAATAGATAATTCAAGTAAAAGTTCATATAAGAAAGACTTTACCTTATAAATAATATTATTCACATCAATTTTACTCACTTTACTAAAAGTTGTTGTTGTGTCTTTCGGCTTATCCCGGTTAGGGGTCGCCACAGTGGAACTCCAGTCCGCTAATGTTTGGTAGAGGATTTTTACGTGCCGAGTTACCCGTCCTGACGCACAACCTTCAGTGAAGGCATGCTCATTCACTCACTTTACTAAAAGTATTATTATCTAATAATAGTTCATACATCAATTTGTTATATTTCTGTGTCCATTATCACCAATTTACCCCTTCATCTGCTTGTTTTATAATATCTTCCCTAGCACATAGATCAAATAATGTTTTCCTTTTATCTTCATCTAAATTATAACATTTAACATTTCTGCCTTCAAAAAACATTTTAGATATATCATTTTCACACATTTTGTAAAAGGCTTTCACAGTAGAAGAACTGTTGGGTATAAAAGTACTAGCACATTTAAAAAGATTACTACCATCAGACAAATAATTTTTAAACATAAGTTTAAGGTCCATATTGCATATAAATAGTCTCAGCATTCATTAAGGTTACCGTTAGTAGAAGGTATAAATGATAACACTATATCTAGAAGTCTTAATTTAGCAGAACTAAATATTATATTAGATAAATTAACAACAGTATGACCTATAGTGGTCAAGTCTTTCTGCTGTGAGTTGTTGGTACTAACTTTGTGAAGGTTATAGGCCCCATCCGAGTTGGTGTGGTTCGTCCTCAACTTTGTTCACTTCTCCTGCTCCATCCTCTGCTTTTTGCATGTACCACTTGTTAATTTGGATGGGTAGCTTCAATTGAAAGTTCGCCGGTTCTAAAAATCAACTGTAGTAGGGGAGTTTCTAGTATTTTCATTACTTCCTTTTACTAGATCAGTGTTGATAGTATTAACAACATTATTAGCAGATCCATGACTTATATTCAGTGTATAAACTTCATCTCCAGGGATTTTCTCTTGGCTGTTTTCAACCCTCACCTCATCAACCAATGATGAAAAATTTTTGAGATTTGTTACCACATCACTAACACCAGTGCATTCAGGGTTATTTATTTCTTTGGTTACCTCACTCAGTAGCTTAATGCCATTTGAAAAATGCTCTGAAACAAGTGCATTAGAAGGCAGTTCTGCATGCATATTAGTTATATTATGTATATTATGTACATTAAAAATTCTGCTTTTCAGTTTCTGGCCAATGGAGAACATTCCCATTTTTAAAATCATTCAGATCACAAATGAATTTGTGTTTTTTATGAGATATTAATTTAGTTTCACTACTCATGCGTTTATCAAGCATACCTTGAAATTCAGCTGATATATGAATGAAATCAGTAGAGTACACAGTGGAATCTTCCAATTTATCTGTCTTCAGTGAGAGTTCACTGTCGATGTTCAGAAAAAATAACTACCAATCAAAGTGTTCCTGTGGTCCCAGGAGAAGTTAAATGTACTAGTAAGTATTTAAAGACATATGCCACAAAAAACATCTTGTCAGTAAGTCAATTAACATCCAAATGCTTGAATTTTAAATAAACTAGTATAGATGAAACCTTATGTTTTTTAGATAAAAAGTCCCCATAGTGAAAAACAGTTAAAGATCATTTATCCACCATAAAAATTAGTTGGACATAACAAAGGACATATGAAAATCAAATCATCCTAATGTCTATAATTGCTACAACATTAGCATAAACTAATAAATAAAAAATCAAAATCCAGAAACATATAATACCAATTATTAGTGCTACATGGAAAAAAAACAATGTTATTACAAATTAGCAGCCCATAGTTTTAAACCATTTGAAATATAAATATGGTCATTCAAACCTGGCCATGTTATGTTATTCAGCCTCAACTGCCATAAAAGTTCCATAAATTTTATCCTATTCTCCCACACACCACCTCTTAAATCTTTGTTTACCTTTTCAATAACCCCAAAATTAAATTTAATTCTGATTCTATTGTTATAGTGGATATGTGCTTAAATAATAAACTATTACTATTGGACTTACATACATGATGTACATGTTTGCAAATCTTCCACCTTAAGGGTCATTCAGTTTTCCTTACATTCTCCTAATGAAGAGATGATAGGGGTCTGAATGGAGAGATAAGGAGAGTAGTATTGCTGAAACTGAATACATCCTCAAGTCTTGCTGAATACCTTCGTGAGGTGGACCATGTTTTTCACAAAATCTCACCAAGACAACATTGATATATATACTGTATTTATATAGCTTATATCATGGACAGAAGTAGGTCAAAAATTAAAAAAGATAGCTGGGTGCACAAGACCCAGGATGAAAAGGTGCCCAATCCTGGCAGGTGCACTGGTGCCAGGACTGGAAAAAATGATAGTGTAGAATCATCAAAATACGGAAACATTCCTACAAATGGGGCCAGGCCCAGGGTGAGGATGACCCCCCCCCCCATTGTAGAAAGAAGTAACAGTCCACAAAATTTACTAAAACAAATAGGCCAAAGAAGAGCCATAAAGATGGAGTGTACTATTAAGGATAAGAAAGAAAATGTATATTGTTACTATTATGCAAAAAGCCCAGAATTTCCAGACACAAGATATACAAAAAGATTAAAAGAGAAATTAAACGAAAGAAAGATACTTTCACAAGAAAAACTGTCAGAAGCCTCAAATAAAAATTTGTGTTCATTAAAGCAACAAAACATTTTATAGACCGAGAAACTTTGATCTGTTTGGAAAAATAAGCATCTGAGGAAGTGTGAAAATGTAAACAAGAAAACCTAGAGATTTTTGAAAATTATAAAAAAGAAATTTTGATATGAAAAGATAAGAAAATTTGATATGGTGCAATAGTTGTGTAATATATATATGCAAAGGAGAAACTAAAACTAACCAATACAAAAAGAGCAGCACCAAAGGTAATTGAAGAGAAATACAGGGAAAAGAATCCAGACATGGAAACTTTTACAATACAAAAAGATAAGACAAAGAAGAAAAGGAGATTAGTAATGGAGAAGTTAAAGAAATAGAAACTGAGATTATGGAGTACCCACAAAGTCAAGGATTCAGTTTAGAAAATCTAATTTAGAAAGCACCACAACAGGACAGAGCAATGGTCAACCAAATTAAGGGGAAAACTGTGGAATGGGAAGCAATTGGTCAGGTGCCATATGAAGATAGCTTCGAGCCTTCTACAGGAAACCAGTATGTATGTTCACTTGAAGATGAACAGGAAACTGGAAACTGAGATGCAGTCAAGGAGCAATAATCCAGTGAATTCCCATATGACAGAGCAACTGATGACAGAGGATGAAATTGAAGAGAATGTGCCAAAGAAAGATGTTACAGAACTTTCTATAGAATGTCCACAAGAAATGGAAAACAAAAAATGTGCCCTCAGTTTAGAAGAAAATGAGCTAAGAGAAGAGTTGCTTGATTTAATAAAGATAGATAGAAATATTAAGATCAATGAAAGAAATAGACCGCAGAAAGTCAAAAAAATCCAAAAAGTCAGAAGTTTGATAAAACAAATGAAAATAGTAATTAGGACTGTCCATAGAGATCCACGCAATATAACAGAAAAAAACAGATATATTACTGTGCAGCTAAATTAATAACTGATAAAGTTCTACCACAAGAACACAGGGTAGTGAGAGAAAGGAAGGAGAGAAATTGAATACCATCTTGGAAGTATTGAATAGATAAAACTATAAAGCAATTAAGACAAGAAGTGTCACTGTTAGAAGAATATAAAAGAGGGAACAGATCACCAAAAATACTTAGACGTGATAAAAGCAATGCACAGTATTAGCACAGATCAGGATCTATCTGCACTATCACAAATAACAAACTAAAAATCTCAGCACAGGTAAAAAAACTTAGAAGATATGCAGATAAGTATAAAGGAAAAGTATAAAATAAGCAATTTATTGATGGGCCAAAAAAGTTTTGTAGAGAATTGGGAAACAAGTAAACAGAATTGAAAGACAACCAAAAAAAGAAGAAATAGATATATTTTGGAGAAGTATTTATGGAGATCGTGTGGAACATAACAAAGATGTTAAATGGATAGAAGAAGTAAAAGAAAGAATAAGAAGTTTAAAGATACATGATATGAAATGGGATGAAGTAACAGCCAGAGAGATTAAAACAAAGTTAAGAAAAGCCTCTAACTGGAAAACCCCAGGCCCAGATGCAGTACATCTTCTGGTCAAAAACATTAACATCTTTGGATGAAGATTTAGACATGAGTAAGAACTATTTATATGTGCACCCCAAACAGACACCAACCTGGCTAACAATGGGAAAAACAATGCTCCTAGTTAAGAGTGAACCTGCAAGGTACCCAAAAAACTATAGACCAATAACTTGCCTTCCAACAGCGTATAAACTATACACTGGAATTGATGCACACAGAGTTTATAGTCATTTAGAAGAAAACTTAGTTATGGCAGTATAGAACAAAAGGGTAATAAAAGAAAGTCATATGGAACAAAGGATCATTTGTTGTTAAATAAAGTCATAGTGGCGAACTTTAAAAAGGTGAAGAATCTAAGTATGGCATGAGTTTACTACAAAAATAATTTGATAGCATCACACATACATGGATAAAAGAGTGCTTAAGAATGTATGCGATACACAGCCTGCATTGATCAACTACATTGCAGTGACCATGAAACAGTGGCAGACCAATCTGCAATTAAGCCATTATAAGGAACAAATTATTATCCCAGGGATAAAAATTCAATGGGGGATATTCCAGAGTGACGTTTTGTCACCACTGCTATTCTGTCTTCCCCTTATCCCATTAAGCTGCCTACTTAACAGCTTAGGCCATGGCTATAAATTGGCTCTAAGAAAACAGCAAAGTGTAAAGACTTCTCATCTTCTCTTTGTTGATGATTTAAAACTGTATAGCTCATCCAATGAGGAATTGAAAGCACAACTGCAGGTTGTTAAAACTTTTTCAGATGATATAAGAATGTCATTTAGTCTTGATAAATGTGCAGAAGCAACCTTTAAAGCAGGAACACTGCAGCACCAAGAAAATCAGTTTGGGACAAGAATGTGATGTAAAAGATTTTGAGCAAGAGGGAGTGTATAAATACTTGGAAATTGATGAAGGATCAACAATACAACATGAACAAATGCGAATAAAACTTAGTAAGGAATACTATAGAAGACTTAATACTGAAAACAGCATTGGCATCTAAGAACAAAATTCAAGCTATAAACCAATTTGCTCTTCCTGTCCTAACTTACAGTTTCGGAGGGATTGACTGGCACCAAAACTTGTTGGATAGATTAGACAGGAAAATAAGGATGCTTCATGCTCACCAAATGATTTATAAAAATTAGTGCATACCAAGATTATATAGTCCCCATTCAGAAGGAGGGATGGGCCTCCTTGAAATATTTACATATCTGCTGACCTCACAAGACCCAAACATAATGAAAGTTTTGAAACATGAAGAGAATAAATCTAAAATGACTTCTCTGGTTAATCTAGCCAAAGCCTATCGGCAAAATGAAGAATGGAAATCAGACCAGAAGTAGATAAAAATCAGGCAGCAACTAAATGTGCCAAAAGACAAAAGAAAGAATATAAGGTGAAGGACCAGATGAGAAGGCAAAAAATGTAGAAAATGGATAAATATAGTTGCAAGTATAGAAATCTTCTGGAAGAACCTCATGTTTTTCAGGATCAAACACAAGAATGGTTAAGGAGAGGCGAATTCAAAACAAGAGATGAAAGGTTAATATTGTCAGCACAAGATACTGGGCTTATGTACAGGTTGGTTTACAAAGTGCATTGAACATGTGGGAGAAACAGACAATTGCAGGTTTTGTAAAACAGAATTGGAAGCAGTTGCAGGTTGTGGCATTCTAATGCAGAAGGGCTGTATACTGAAAGGCACAATAATGTGACAAAACTGTTGCACTGGGGATTGTGCAAACATTATGGTACTGACGTGGCTGAAAAATACTGGAAACATGAGTCAAAAAGCATCATACAAAATGATGAAGTCACCATCACATGGGATCACCCATTACCAACAGTTCAAAAGATAGATGCTAGAAAACCAGATATAGTGGTCCATGAAAAGAAGACAAAAGTTGCATTGATCATTGAAATCTCCACACCCAGTGACTACGGTGTCTTGCATACAGAGAGACACAAAGTCATAAAATATTAGGATTTTTCAGGCAGAAACAAGAGCAATGTGGAAGAAAGATACCCAGACAGTTCTAATAGTAGTAGGAGCAATGGGTCTTATAAAAAAGAATCTACAATCATACGTAGATATGTTACCAATACATGCAACCCAGTACAAATTGCAGGAGTCATTATTGAGCACATTGCAAGTGCTGCAAAGAGCACTTCTGGCTGGCATCAAAGATTGAAACAATACTAATTACATGAACTTTAATCATACTTTGACTTAGGAATGGGGTCCATTCCCATCATGGTATTAGAAACCCAAAAGACTTGGAGAAATTAAAAAAATAAAAACAAATACAGTCTTGACAAATAGCGATATATATCACCCTGAAGGTTGTCACACCTGGCAACAGTCAGAAGTCTAAGGTTTACTGTTATAAGAAATCGTAATTTGTGCATCTTCCAAATTATAACTGCAATAGTTACACATCCCAAGTTTTCTAGTACCCCATTTATTATTGCTAGAACCCATCTCATTCAGAACTCTTCTACTGGTACCTTCAAAGTTGTTCTTCAGATACTTCTCTTTGTTTGTACACAGAATGGAGGTACTCCCCTGAAACACCAAAAATATTCGGATTGGCCTTAAATATGATTCAGTTTTTCTCCATTATTTTTTTTTATAGAACTGGCATTGCTCCCAAACTGCAACATCATAGCTGTCTCAAAATATGGTTTATCAACAGTGGTATTGCTGATGAGAATTAAATCAGTAACTTCACTTAGTCCAATTATAGGTCTATATCTATCCTTTCTACCTGTAGCAGTATCATCCCTAATTTTTTTCAAGATGTTAATAGGGTACTCCTAATGCAAAAATTAATGTCTCAGACTCTTCCTTAAACTAATAGTCATCTGATCTCATCCTGGACAACCTAACCAGCTGTCCCTTAACCTAATTCACCTTTTGCTTATGTGATGACAACTTTTGTAATGTAAGTACACATTTGCAAAGATGGGTTTCCTGTATATGTTAGATTTAAAATCTTTTTTGTCCTTCTGAAGGGTGATATTCTTTATTATGTTACTCATAAAGTCATAATTATTGGATTTTTTTACCAGAATTTCTCTAAAAAATGCAAATGTCATCCAAACATCTGTAATAACATGTCCAACTCCCATGAAAAGTGACGAAAAAATATGGTCGCATTTCAATTGCCATATAATAATATTGGCATGTACAGGCACACAAGGTGTGCCTATAGCCACCCCTTTTAATTTGTTTGAAGAATTACTTTTGAAAAAATATAAAGGTGTCCTCAATTTAATCTCTATAAGATCAACTAGAAAATTCCCTTCTGTAGAACTTATAAATTCAAGGTTAATCCAAGCATCCTTAAGCACAGTAAAAAAAATCACATCCGTTGTAAGAAATGAAAGGTTCTTATGTCACAATTCACTGTTAATATTTCTCAAAAAATTTCACAAATATTTTAAAATGTCACAGTCAATGATGGAATGGTTTCACAATTCTGTCAATGTAAACTGTTAATGAATACGTTTTTGAGCCTTGGGCAGCCACTATGGCTCTAAGGGGTGGATCAAAAATATCCTTGTGTGCCTTGGGAATGCCAAGAAATTGCTGGAACCCAGGAGTGTCACATGTATAAAAATTTATTTCTCTGCTGTAGTGACTCCCTGCATCAAGCTATCAAATAGAAAAATGTAAATTTTCTGATAAGCAGTGTGAATCTTAAGAGAGACTTCGAAGTATTGATTTGTGTCATATAGTAAATAACTATTGCTGTGCATTGCGGCAGTCCTGCTCCCTTTCCCCTGCTTTATAACCCTTAGTTGAAAATCAGTAGACATTACCATAAGTAACTCATGTTCATATAGATTAAATTATTACTAAACCTCCAAACCTGTCGTATATATTCATCTTACATGCTTACTCAAATGCCAAAACAATGGGATTCAAAAGGGGGTTGTGCAGACTTCTTTTAGAACAAGGGTTAACTTCAGGGAGGGGGGGTGCTAGTGCAGCAGAGACTCTGCACATATAGGCAAAATTAAGTTTCCTACAAAGCAAATTCATTTCAGTCAAAGTATCAGTCACTTCACCCTTAAATTGTGGTATAAAGGTGAAAACTTTCTGAAATAAGTTAAAATGTATCTTAGTATCTAGTACTAGATTACTGTAGTTGAAAATGTTGTAACCGTTATTTGAAAATGCAATATTGTTGGGGCCAGACACAATGGTTGAGGACAGGTCAATCAATTCCTTGATGTACCCCTCCAACCCCTCATCCCCTTCTGTCATTTTTGTTGTAATAATAAGTTCTCCTCTGTTGGTAAGTTTGATCAGGGCAGTTTTGTTGGGCCTATCTCTGTGATCACCTGGACAGGGGAAATTCTAGGAGGCTGCCCAGAGAGAACAAAAAAAAATCCCCATCACCACCATCAGGAACCATATTATCACAACGTTTACCAGTAGCTGTATGTTTTGCTGCTGTATAATCCTCACCACACTCACACTTGTGGTCATAAGGAAGGATATGCTTAAATGAAAAGCCCTGATGGACATTTTTATCATTTTAAACATGGTTATAAGGAAAATGGTAAGCTGTAGCCGAGGCATAATCATTGGCATCCCTAAGAAAATAGGCAAGAGGGGGGTGAATTTACTAGAGAAAACTGACAAAGGAACCAAGGTATTGGGAGCAAATAATTAAAGAGGGAAAGGTAATAGAATGGGAAGAGACCAAGAATTCATTTGGACTGCAGACTACAGATTGCCTTCCCTATCAAGGATTGATATCAGATTATAGGCAAAGAGGAAGAAATGGGGGATCCTACGTGAAAGACCAGCTCTAGAAGCATTTTTAGTAGAATTTAGAATAAAATGGATATTTAGAAAAGGGTAGGAGCAAGCTACATACAAAAAATGGGAATTGCGGAAACAATACATGCAGAATAATGTTTTGGAGGAGGAATGAGGTTTAAGGGAAGGCAAGAATTGAATGAGCTATGTTTGACTGACAATGACTAGATAGATTATAAGCGATATGTAATGATTGCAACTGAAAATATGTCAATATGCTTTGTTTTCGTTTATATAAATGTATGATTGCATATGTCATAAGTGATAATTTAATAAAGATGTTTTTTTTTTTTTAAATATAAATAATTCCCAAGCCATAATGGTCAGATATTTCAAGTAAGTCAGAATACAATTCAAAAGCAGAATCCAGTCTGTTGTGGTAATTTCATAACCACAGGTCCTTTGGTACATTCTTGTTTTCATACTTTCATTAAAAAAGCCTTTAAAGGTTTTAGGCCATGCAGTTTAATCATTTGTTAATGAAACCGAATTGTTCAAATAAAGATTTGTTCCCGACATTCTCATACACTGGCAGTCGAAATGAAATAGAGTTGGATAACCATTTATTCATGTATTAACTGGGTAAACCTATTAGACAAAAACTTTTTTTTCGGGGGTAACCCATGAGCACTGTCTGGATATGTTACTTGTGAAGAATCACGCAGTAGGCAAAAGGAGGCTGAGACAATTAAACCTGGGTTAGAGGATTAATTTCGTTAGCAGATCATAGTCATTATCCTGTTTGCAAAACAATCATATGTCTACATCACTGGTGAGTAGCCCAGAAGTTATAATTTACTGCTCCAATCACCTCTCACTCAAACATATACTCTTATGTTTAATTTATTCACATATGCTACAGAGTAAAGCTGGAGTTTTTTAGATGGTCAGTGTAAGGCATCTGTTTGAGGCCAGTAATCCTCTTTGTGAGGTACTTCTGTGGCCTTTTCAGCTGCTGCAGATGTCTTGTGAGGTACATTCCAAAAGAGGCATTGTACTCTCTAATGGGTCTAATGAGTGCTGAGTGGAGGAGAACAATGACCTCTTTTTTCCTGGATGAGAACCCTTTTGTAATGAGGTGTGTCACATAGAAGGATTTCCTTACTACTGTGGCGATGTGATTATCAAAGAAGAGACTAGTGTCCACCTGGGTCCCAAGGTCTCATCACACATTCAGCTTTAATTACACTGTCATTCATGTGGTAGTTCATGGGTACAGAGTTTTTCCAAAGGGGATGACAGTGCACTTTTTGGCATTGAGCTTGAGGCCATGCCTCTGACACCAGGCATCTGTCTCAGTGAGACCCTTCTGTAGGATGTCCACATCAGCTGGGGACTCGACTATGGCTCCTAGTTTGCAGTCATCTGTGAACTTCATTAGCCAGAGGCCTTCTGTGTTAGCCTGTACGTCAGAGAAGTAGATACCAAACAGGAGAGGTCCCAGGATTGAACCCTGTGGTACTCCACTTGTCACTGGTTTGAAGTTAGATTTGAAGTCTGCAACTTTTACAGTATGGGTTCTGTTAGTGAGCCAGTTGGTAACCCATCTTGTGACGTAGGGATTTATACCTAGTTTAGTGAGTTTATCTATAATTCTAGAATGGGGGATGGTGTTGAAAGCCTTGGCGAGGTCAAAATAGGCTGTGTGAACCACCTTACCCTCGTCTACGGCTTTGGTGACTTCCTCAAAGAAGTCGATCAGGTTCAGAAGGCATGATCTGCCTTTCACAAACCTGAACTCTGTGGGTCTAGAGTTTGGAGGTTACCAATGTCTTTGCTTATGAGTTCCATGATGATACATATGTTCCATGGCCTTGCAGACCAGGCTTGTCAGGCTAATAGGGCAATAGTTCCCAGGATCATGGTGGCTCCCCCTTTGTGGAGTGCAATAACTTTTGTTGTGCACCATTCAGTGGGCACAAAGCCTGATGTGATACTATGATTGAACATGGTGCTTAGGTAGGGAGCCAGTTCATTCTGAAGTTCATGTAAAACGCAGCCTGGGATGTTGTCCGGTCCCATGGATACTGTGTTTTTGGTTTTAGAGAGTGCAGCTTTTACTGCATAGATGTTATTACAGGGACACTGCATTCTTCCTGTATAGATGTGGGCCCTTTAGAGGGTGAGGGGGGGGGGGTAAAGTTAGCACTGAACCTATCTGCCAGGATGTTGGCAATATCAGTTGGTTCTGTAATTTTCGTGCCCTTGTGCTGTAACTCAGAGCAGATCTCGGTGTTGCCATTGAGATTCTTGACATAGCTATAAAATGCTTTGTGGTAGCCCTTAGAACCAGTGGCGATTTTGTTTTCATAGCTAGCTTTGGAGGATCTTATAAAGGATCTCATCTTCTTACTGAGGCTGACCAGGGAGCTCCTTCACTCATGAGATTTTACTCTCTTTTGCAACAGTTTCTTCCTTCTCTTGTAGAGTTTGTTTATGGCAGGGGACCACCAGATTGGCTTCATATTTTTAGAGGATAGTGTCTTGATTATGTTTGGGATAGCATGATGCATGCACTCATGTAAGTGCTTATAGAGTGCATTTGTGTAGGATTTAGCAGTCGTAACTGTATTGCCCATCTGCATGGGCATCATGAAGTTCACCACTTCTGTTTTAAAAAGCATGAAGTTGGCTTTGGAGAAACTTTTTACCATGGTTTCCTTAATGGAGGGTGGGGGCAGGATGTGGATATCTAGAGTGATAAACTTATGGTCAGATCTGACCAATGAAGAGTTGACTTCAGGTGTGGAATACCGGTCACTCATGTTGGTAATGACTAGATCTAGGATATCGTTGCCCCTTATGTGGGTGTGGATAAGTTGATCCAGGACATTGGAATTTATGAATTCCAGAAAGCGTTGAGCGAAGGAGTTGGTACATGAGTAGTTTTCCCAGTTAATGATGAGGTAGTGGAAATCGCCCATTATTAGAGTGTTTGGTTGAACCCTAATATTTTCCAGTATATCAACAAAAGAGGAGTGGGAATCTTGGGGCATGGTGGGGGATCAGTAGCAAGCTACAATTTGGATTGCAGTTTTGCCCAGAGTTAGTTGCACTTGGATAACCTCAGATGCATTATGCTGCGCAAGTAGCCTGGAGGTGTGGATATCCTTAATGAATATGGACACACCTCAGCCTGTGGTGTTCTCGACTGGGTTAGATGGTCGAAGGACCCATCTCAATACCAAAAGATTGCCAAATTCTGGTAATCACGGCCACACAGGTAGAAACCGCACACTCCAAAGCTAAGAATACAGCATCCATGGGGCCAGATGACATCCCAGGCTGTGTACTACATGAACTACAAAATGAACTGGCACCTCACATAAGTGTTATGTTTAATCATAGCCTCACCTCAGGCTTCATGCCCACTGAGTGACACACAGCTACAGTTATCCCACTCCACAAGAGGGGATCCACCTTGGATCCCGGAAACTACCGTCCCATCAGTCTAACGAGCCTGATCTGCAAGGGCATGGAATGCATTATCATGGAACTTATAAACAAAGACATTGGCAACCTTCAGACACTGGACCCCACCCAGTTTGGGTTTGTGAAGGGCTGATCTTGTCTCCTGAACCTGATTGACTTCTTCGAATCAGTCTCCAGAGCTGTGGACGAGGGTAAGGCAGTCCACACAGTCTATCTGGACCTTGCCAAGGCCTTCGACACCATCCCCCACTCTGGAATCATAGAGAAATGTACTAAGCTGGGCATGAATCCCTACGTCACTTGATGGGTTGCCAACTGGCTAACTGACAGAACCCAGACTGTAAAAGTAGCTGACTCCAAATCCAGCTCCAGACAAGTGACAAGTGGAGTACCTCAGGGTTCAGTCCTGGGACCACTCTTGTCTGCCATCTACTTCTCTGATGTACAGGCCAACACTAAGGGACTCTGGCTAACAAAGTTTGCAGATGACTGCAAACTGGGAGACATTATTGAATCCCCAAATGATGTGGATATTCTACAAAAGGGCCTTACAGAAACAGATGCCTAGTGCCAGAGCCATGCGCTCAAGCTTAATGCCAAGAAATGTATAGTTATCCCCTTTGGAAAAAAACATGTACCCATGAATTACCACATAGGTGGCAGTACACTAAACATCGAAAGTGTGATGAGAGACTTAGGGACACAGGTGGACAGTGGTCTCACTTTCCATAACCACATCACCACAACAGTCAGGAAATCCTTCTATGTGGCACACCTCATCACTAAGGGCTTTTCATCAAGAACAAAGGAGGTCATTGTCTCACTGTATTCATCCCTCATTAGACCCATTATAGAATATAATGCCCCGTTTGGTATGTACCTCACAAGACATCAACAACAGCTGGAAAGGCCACAGAAATACCTCACTGAAAGAATCACAGGCCTAAAGCAGATGCCATATGCTGACCGTCTAAAAAAACTCCAGCTATACTCTGTGGCATATTGTCTACTCAGAGGCGATCTCTGCTTAACATACAAGGCCATGTCAAACCCTGAGCTATTGGACATGCTCCACTTAAAGAAATCCCAATCCATCAGAGCCACATGCTCCAAGGATCTAAACCTTGTCATCACAATGAACAAAACATGCTGGAGGGATAGGTTCCTGACCCAGAGACTCCCCATACTCTGGAATAGACTGCCCATACATGTCAAGCAGAGCGCCTCCTTGGCTCTCTTCAAAAAGAACCTTGATGATTGGATGAGAGATAGGAAATTCAAATACACCACTAAAACAGCGAAAAGAAGGTCCCAGCAACAACTACAGGCACAAAAACGAATAGCAACTTAATGAATGAATCAATCCACTTCTTTATTAACACAAATATACGTAAAGCACTTTTTGTCTCACTGATAGTCAGACTTCCTCAGACAAACACTCAGATACAATATGCTTTCTTTTAAACAGAACTAGGTTACTAATTAATACTTCATGAATTAATCAGTCAATTAGTGGCCAAGAATTCACCATAAAAACTTGGGGCTGATGGGAGCTTCGGTGTGAGACCTGGATGGCTGGCTTCATGAGCTATCTTTGTTACAACCAGCTACGAACAGTGGTCGTACGGAAGCTTTGGCTGAAGGGATACAGAGCAACATTGTCAACATAGGAGAAAAGTTAAGATTACTGGATACTAAAATGGTTAAATACAAAAAAAGTCAGCTAGAAATAGCGTACTTTAAAGAATGTATCGGAGAAGGGATCATTCCCAAAGGGTTGAGATCATGGCAATACCTAACCAGGTTAACTGATGAGTCACCATTCCACAAAGACTTGATGAAACTTTTCAACAAACACTGAATTGAGCTATTGGAGGTAATGATTAAACATTACCAACGCAGCAGATCTTTACTTAGGGAAATTGTCCCTTTGGATGAGTGTATAACGAAAGATATGGACTTTATGCAATACAAATATGATTATGAGAGGTGTTTTGTCAGTATTGACCAATATATGGAAAAATTAAAAGCAACCAAAATGAAGAAACTAAGGAAAGATAGGGAGGCATATAATTTGGGTTTGGCTTACCCACAGCCCCCAGCTTCTTAAACAGCAGCAGGGTTGAGTCAACCCGAAGAAGGGGGTGGTTTGCAGAGGAGAACGGAACATACACAATCGTATCCTGAACGACAAAACACTAACCATGAGGCCAGGCATGTACCTGAGGACAATCACAAGAGTAATACTTACAACAATGGTGCAAGTAACAACGGGAATGTAAATTTTCGAAGACAAGTTTCAGGTTACAACCTGAGGCAAGGGCTTCCCTGAGTAACCTACAACCCTGTGTGGAGGCAACAACAATATCCAAAACAGCGGAACCATCATCCTTGAGTTGAGATGACGATGAATACTGAAGGTGGCTGTAGAATTTTTTTTTTTTCAATAATAATTTTTTATTTATTTATTTTTTTCCCCCAAATGTTAATACAGTACTACAACATATTTACAATATATACATGAATGCTTCCAACAGTTACATAGAGTCAATATACATAAATATATACTTCTAAATAGATATTACAGAAAAAGAGAATAAAAATCTAGTATCAATATAGGGCTTATCTATAGAAAACTCCATAATTAGTCTGTACTTCCCGGAGAAAAGTGGATTGGAACCTTAAGCTAAGACAATGTTAAAGATTTGCTCCCATATTTTTGTATTATTTACACTTTTCTTATAGGTTCATAGGTTCATAGGTTGGTACTAGGCTATCAGCCCTAGGGCCTATACAAGCCTAGCCATAACAATTCCCTGGCTATTTCTTCCCACATTATTTACTTTCCTGGACCCCTGTTTAGCAGGGCGACTGACATAATCCCTGGGGTGAATTTCCTTTCTCCCATCCAATCGTCAAGGTTCCTCTTGAAGAGGTCCAAAGAGGCACTCTGCTTGACATGTATGGGCAATCTATTCCAGAGTCTGGGGAGTCTCTGGGTCAGGAATCTATCCCTCCAGCATGTTTTGTTTATTGTGATGACAAGGTTTAGATCCCTGGAGTGTGTAGCTCTGAGGGATTGGGATTTCTTTAAGTGTAGCATGTCCAACAGCTCTGGGTTTGACATGGCCTTGTATGTTAAGCAGAGATCGCCTCTGAGTAGACGATATGCAACAGAGTATAGCTGGAGTTTTTAAGGCGGTCAGCGTAGGGCATCTGCTTTAGGCCTGTGATTCTTTTAGTGAGGTATTTCTGAGGCCTTTCCAGTTGTTGCAGATGTCTTGAGAGGTACATACCAAATGGGGCGTTGTATTCTATAATGGGTCTAATGAGGGATGAGTACAGTGGGACAATGACCTCCTTTTTCTGGATGAAAAGCCCTTCGTGATGAGGTGTGCCACACAGAAGGATTTCCTGACTGTTGTGGCGATGTGGTTATCGAAGGTGAGACCACTGTCCACCTGTGTCCCTAAGTCTCTTATCACACTTTCTGTGTTTAGTGTACTGCCACCTATATGGTAATTCATGGATACATGTTTTTTTGCCCAAGGGGATAACATTACATTTCTTGGCATTGAGCTTGAGCCCATGGCTCTGGCACCAAGCATCTGTTTCTGTAAGGCCCTTTTGTAGAGTATCCACATCATTTGGGGATTCAATAATGGCTCCCAGTTTGCAGTCATCTGCAAACTTTGTTAGCCAGAGTCCCTTAGTGTTGACCTGTACTTCAGAGAAGTAGATGCCAAACAAGAGCGGCCCCAGGACTGAACCCTGAGGTACTCCACTTGTCACTTGTCTGGAGCTGGATTTGGAGTCGGCTACATTTACAGTGTGGGTTCTATCAGTAAGCCATTTAGCAACCCATTGGGTGACATAGGGATTAATGCCCAACTTAGTAAGTTTATCTATGATTCCAGAGTGGGGGATGGTGTCAAAGGCCTTGGCAAGGTCTAGATAGGCTGTGTGGACCATGATGTCATTAATTAATAATTTGTGTGCTAAAATATGTTTTATCGCTACACTCTTGAAGTTTTCCCATGAAGTCTGGGATGGATTCAACCAATTTGTAGCTATATACAGCTTCATTAACAAAAAAAATATTTACGAGTATGATCCTTTGGGATCTATCCAAATTAGTTGGCGGAATATGCAGAATCATAAACTCCCAAGAAAGTGTAGACTGTTGATATCCCATTTTTTGTAGTTGGAATTTCAAAGAATTCCAGAGTTTAAAAATACACTTACAACTCCAGAACATGTGTAGAAGGTCAGCCGTTTGATCTATACAATATGGGCATTTGGGTGAATTTTTTGAGTTAAATTTATGTAAAGTGAGACGCGTATAATACGCATTGTTAAATATCATCAACCGAGTAAATAATAACTTTTGAAGGGACACTGATTTTAAGGTTAAGTTAATTGCTCTCACTATTTTACTATCTTCAATTGTTAACAATTTCTCCTTCCGGTATTTCGATAAAAGTATTTGGTTATTGTATTTCACATCTTTCATCAAACTATATGACGCTGTTATATATTTACATTCCTGTGTTAAAGTTTGCCATAAGTTTAGGCAAATGTTTAAATCTTCTTCTTTAATTTTGAAATTCCTATTACTAAAATAGCTTATTGATAAGTCCTTTAACTGTCTTATTATAATTAAATACGAGTTAGGGAGATCCATCTCTCTTAGTATGTTATGTATTGAGATACCTAGAAAGGGATATAAATCGAGTATGGTTAAGTTACTTATAAGTGGGAATTTCTTAAGGTCTATCAATTGATTACCAATTTTCAAATTCGGGTTTTTATGAAATGGTTGAAAAACATTCATATATTGTAAGAGATTTAGTGAGTTAAACAGACTTTGTACTGATATTATATATATTCTGATATGTTCCATCAAAGCGTACATTTTAAGGGTATCTTTATTTAAAAAAGGTAATGCCTTACAATTAAAACCCAGACCAGCAACATGTTTATGATTTAGAATCAACCACTTAGGAGCCCATTTCGAAGTGAACCTATCGAAGTTAACTATTCTTAGAAATCTATTAGCATTTATTATTAAATAATATGTTTCAAGGCTTCAGAATTTTTAACTTTTCATGTTTAACTGTTGATCCAGTATTGGTGGACCTATTAGCTAAAGGTTAGACTTTTGTCCCTACAACTAAAGCCAATATTGTAGATTCCATTATTGATTTAAAATTATTCATTAGGAAATTGAATTTTAAAATTCTGTTTGGTCAGCAGAATGTGTTAAATAATCCGTTTTACATTACAAGTACATTTTGTCCGCAAATTCACCCTTCTTTGTTACTATATGAACAAATGTGTGAACTTGATTTTTATAACTTATTTGATGTCCAAAAAAGATGTACAGACAGGTTCAATAATGCAACAAAAGCTGAAAGGCAGGCATTAATGTTATTACAGGGAGCACAGATAAGGGTGATGCAGCCAGACAAGGGATGGGGGTTGGTGATTTTGAATAATAATGATTACCAGCTGAGTATGGAAAAGATAATAGCAACTGACACTTATGTTGAAGTGTCACGGAACAAATTGAATGTAGCTTATGGGAGGATCCGGTCTCTGATAGAAGAATTTTTTATAGAGGCTAGAATAGATGTGGATGTGTATAATTATATCAGCATGCCAGCCCCCAGAATACCGATCTTGTTTGGCATCCCAAAAATCCACAAATGTATTAAGGATCCTCCAATGAGACCATTGGTGGATGCAAGGGGGGGGGGGCATAACATATGCCTGCGCTAAATTCATAGATGTTCACTTGAAAAAGTACGTATCATCACAGTCTCAGATTTGTAATGACTCCTGGTCATTTTTGGCTAACATCCAAAAGTTGAAGTTCAGTAACAATATGAACTTTTTAACAATTGACGTGAAGGACTTGTATACGTCCAATCTCCCATGTGGAAGGGATTGAATGGCTTAGATTGTTATTGCATGAGTTGGGGGCACCGAATGATGAAATAAGCCTATTGGCTGAAATGTTGATGGTTTTGTCGAATAATTTTATCACATTCAGCGGAAATGTTTTTGTCCAAAAGACTAGGATAGCAATGGTGTCACCATGTGGGGCTAGCTCTGCTAATTTAATTATGGCGTACTGGGAGAGAGAATTTTTGTTTAAGGTGCCACACATTAAAAATAAAATTCAGTTTTACACTCGATACCTGGACGATATCTTTATATTGATTGATGGAAAGAAAAAGAGGCGGAAGACTTGGCGTCTTATTTCAACAATACAACTACTTTTTTAAAATTTACTTTTACATTTAATTTGCATGCTTGGATGTCCAATTAAATAAGGACCCCTATGACAATTGTTACTTTGCAAATATTTACAGAAAGGACACATATTCTAATGCCTTTGTCCACTATAAAAGTTGTCACCCTTCGGTCCAGAAATACCTTGTAATAAAAGGTCAACTAGTTAGGGCTGCCCACATGGTGACCAAAGACATTGATTTCTCGCTGGAATATGATATGTTAGGGACTATGTTCTCTAAAAGAGGGTATCCAACTCAGCTCATTAGGAAATTGACTGAAGAGATTAAAAGGAAGAGAAGAAGGGGCCTTTACCAACCCATTCTTAGCAATAAGTGGGAACTTGGCCTTCCTGAAATTCAAGCTATTGACCAGGTCACAGAAAGGGCTTCCACTGTAGGGGTTAGTCTGATTACCAAGTTCAGTGTAGACGGTTATAACATCAGGGAGATCATTTATAAAAACTGGGGGATTATCAGGCCTGATTCTACATTGACCTTCAAACTGAAAGACCCCCCCTAAGGTGGTCTTTAGACGGGGTAACAATCTCAAATGCTTATTAGCAAAAGAAAAAAGAAGGAGAATAGTCAAAGAATCATTAGGAAAGGTATGGTAAAATGTGGTAGGTATGCTTATTGCCCACACATGGATACTGGTGACAAATATAACATCAGAGGGGTGGACTACATGATCCAACAGAAATTTGATTGTAACACTAAAGGGGTGGTGTACATGGCCTGCTGTCAGAACTGCCCTGTTTTTTTACATCAGGAAGACCGACCAGAAATTTAAGGAAAGGGTGTATGAACATCTTTATAGCATACGAACCCTGAAACAGGACAGTGCGTTGGCCAAGCACATTTCAGAATTTCCAACACACTCTTTTAAATTTAGAGCTATAGATTCTGCCCGGCTGGATGAGATGAGGGGAGGGCCAAGCTCCCTGATGCTGGAAAAACTAGAACTAATGTGGCAAATACGGTCTAGAGCCTGCCAGTACCCAGGATTGAATGAGTATTACTCAATCAAGTGCATATTAAAATTAAAAAGTTTGACAAGTAGATTATTGTTCAGAGTTGTACTTAACATTGTTCAGTGGTAGTGGATTATATTTAATATTTTAATAATCAACATCTAATTTACGACAGTTACATACATACATACATTTTACATTTTACAATTGATTTGGTGTGCTATATATTAACAACTAGAACTATAAATATAAATGATTCTATTCTGTTTTACCAACATTTTGGTTATACTAATTCATATGGATATACATTTTTTATTAATGTCCATGTTTATTGAAAGGAACTCCATCTTGGTGGAGTTCATTCACAGTAGTTTATTCATGTTTTAAACGGAGAGTGCACAACATAGCTGTGTGACGCCTATGGTAATGTTAAAAGTGGAAATTATGTTTAATAATGACCAGAGTAAAATTTTTATATAGGTTTAACCATCATAGTTAGGTTCTTGTTTGTGTCCTTATTTTGATTAAGTGAAATGTTAGTGGAAATTAATTTATGAGAATCGAAGGTTGAGGACATAGTAAACACTAAATATAATATAAAATATTCAAGTCATCTTATGCATAAATTGCAATGAATTTGAATTAATAGTATTTTTAAAAAAGGTTTGAAGCATTAAATAACATCATAAATTTTATGGGGGAATAGTAAACATTTTTTAGGGAAAGGTGGTTGGGGTAAATTTTAGAAATCTTTTACTTCCTTTGAAAATGATAATATGACTGTATTACTGTTGGACATTATGTTGGGAAAGTTTTTATGGTGAATTCTTGGCCACTAATTAATTCATGGTGTTAATTAGTAACCTAGTTCTGTTTAAAAGAAAGTGTATTGTATCTGAGTGTTTGTCTGAGGAAGTCTCACTATCAGTGAGACGAAAAGCGCTTTACATATATTTGTATTAATAAAGAAGTGGAATGATTCATTCATTCAGTTGCTATTCATTTTTGTGCCTGTTGTTGCCGCTGTTGCTGCTGGGACCTTCTTTTCACTGTTTTAGTGGTGTATTTGGATCTGTTTGTGACTTCAGCTAGATAGGAAATTCACCCCGGGGATCATGTCAGTCGCCCTGCTAGACAGGGGTCCAGAGAAGTAAATATTGTGGGAAGAAATATCCAGGGAATTGTTATGGCTAGGCTTGTATAGCCTAGTACCAACCTATGAACTTATGGTATGAGTTATAGCCTGGTAATGCAGTGGTGCTGTCTAGAGCCTTGAACCAGGTCTCAGTCACTGTACAAATATCGATGCTCTCCATTTTAAGGAGTGCCTCGAGTGAGTGCATTTTGAGATTTATACTTCTAGCACTAAGTAGCATTACCCTCAGTTTTTGCTTGCCTGTTCCTGTTACGGTGGTGAATTTGTCATTTGAACCATGCCTAGAAAAGGCACTATAGGGGCAGCAAGACCCTTAGCCAGTATCCGGAATCCCAGGGGCGACAGATGCAGGCCTTCTCTGGCAAAGCATCGTGGTCTGTTGACCATGTCGTCCCAGGCAGACAGATACTGGATCCCCTTAGAATGATACCAGAAGCTTACCCAATTGTTGAAGTCTGTCATTTTATCCTTGTATTGTGGTATCATTGTGGGTAATGGCAGGATGCTACTCAGGGCTAGGGTCGTACCTGCCTGGGTTACAAGATCAGAGAGCTCTTCCATATCTCTTTTCATGTAGTCCAGGGAGGTACGTCTTAAGTCGTTCACACCAACATGGACAATGACAGAGTCATATTTGTACTTGTGGAGGGACCTGAGTGCGTGGGTTATGTGGTGGATCCTGGCACCCGACAGGCAGCTGACAGTAACCTTCTTCTTGTTTAGCCTGGTGAGTGGGACATCAGTGTGTCTGACTATAGAGTCACCTATGACTAGTGTGTTGGGTACATTGTTTTGCCTTATGGGCTGTGGTTTATTGGCACACTGAGTCTGTGGGCTATGTGTCATTTGGGTTGTGTTTGGGGGGTGGAGATTGCTTGTGTTTCTGCTTTGAAGGTCTCTGTTCCTTGAACAGATTATTATTGAGAGCCTCTGCGAATGTTTTTGTGTTTCTATGTGTGGATTTTGGTGGTATAGGTTTAGTGAGACTATGTGATGAGTGTGGTGTGGTGCAAGTGTTTACCTTCTCCTCTTGACTGTCAAGTTCAGTCTTGATTGGAGAGAGCTTTACATCCAGTTTGACTAGATAAGTGTATCTCTCACAGGTTGTGGTGTTGGGTGGTAGGAGATGAGGGTTGTCTATATACATGAGGCAATTGCTATATTGCCCCAAGATGCCCAGATTCATCAGATAGACAGGAGAGAACACTGGGAGCTGACCCCTGGACATGCCTGAATAAAAAACTACTTTCGTGTAGACAAGTGAGTAAAATGAGTATAAGAGCTGTTTTTCTCTAAGCAAGTGAGGAAAGTAAGTACAAAAACTGTTTTTCTCTAGGTAAAGAGGAAGGTTGAGTGCTGTAGTAATTTGTAGCTTATTTAGTGCTAACAACAAGTTCTCAACACAAATAAGCAAATTCAAGTGCTAAAACTAAGAATCTGTACCTGGATCTTGTGGTAGATAGGCTACCTAGTGCTTACCACTCCCACTGATAAGCTAGAACGCTTCCCTCCAACACAGAAAGGCTTTGGGGTCCCAGAAGCTTACAAACAGTCCTGGTTACACAAATCTGTATCTGGACTAGACCAGTTACAGGAAAGGCAGAAAACAAGCATAGAAATTTTTTTTTTTTTTTTTGGAAAGTGGAAAGGGAGAAAGGAGAAACAGAAGATATTCTGTAGTCATGTCTCAGCTTCATTCTTACATATGGGTTCAGAGCCAATCCTTGGCTTCAACTCGGCCGATTACAAAGCTTGAAGTCTCTCAGCTGGCTCTGTGGCAAGGTAGGTATCCCATAGTGCACTAGTAAGAATCCCCAGATCTCCTTTGCTGTGTCTACGAGTTCAGAAGTTATCTATTTCTTGGCTGTGGCTAAGTTGGATATTTTCCTTATTCTAATTGTTATTGTAGTTCCCTTTGACTATAGATAGTTTAAAATTAATAGCTTACAGTTGTTACCTAGTAGTAGTAGCTAGTGTGTTTTTTTAACTTTTATTGGAAATTGTTGTTGCAATTGTTGGTCGTCGCTTCCGCAGGCCCTGTTTCCACTGATATCCCTTCTTTCTGTTTGCTAGTTATTACTAAATTTTTCTTGGGCATAGGTCCGTTTTTTAGTTTGGACCTATTCTAGATTTGTCTGTTTCTTGCTTGTTTGTTCTCTTTCTGGCCTTCCCTTTGTTTCAGGGTTAGGCATGTTTAAGTTAGAGGACTTGATCCTCTATTGTCTTTCCTTGTGTGTTGTTTTCCGTAGCAGGGCTAGGCCCATTTAAGTTAGAGGACCTAGTCCTCTGTTGTTTTTTCCTTGTGTGCAGTGTTTTCCTTTCATAAGCAGGGCAAGGCTCGTTTAAGTTAGAGGACCTAGTCCTCTGTTGTTTTTTCCTTGTGTGCAGTGTTTTCCTTTCATAAGCAGGTCAAGGCTCGTTTAAGTTAGAGGACCTAGTCCTCTGTTGTTTTCCTTGTGTGCCGTGTTTTTTCTTGAGTAGGGCTAGGCCTGTTTAAGTTAGAGGACCTAGTCCTCTGTTGTTTTTTCCTTGTGTGCAGTGTTTTTCTTGAGCAGGGCTAGGCCCATTTAAGTTAGAGGACCTTGTCCTCTCTTTTTTTTTGTGATTATACTTGTGACAATATGTCTAAAGAATCTAAGGATCGTAAACCTTTGGGTTTTAAAAAGTTTCTTAAATGTTCTCAAAAAATGTCTCTGACTGACGGACTTAGTATTTGTGTTTATTGCCTGGGAGCCATACATCTTCAGGAGACATATACCTGTTGGCAGTCCTTTAGTTCTCAGCTTCCCCAGGAAAGGGAAAACAAATTGATCTTGAAAGGTCTCCTAAAACCTTCCTTTGAGGAAGATTTAGCCAGTTCTATATCATCTCATTCCAGGTCTCCCTCTTCTAATAAAGCGAAAGTCAAGTTGGTCAAAAGACGGTCTCCCACACTGACTGTTTTATCTGGACCTCCACAAAAAATTACTAAACTGGACAAACCTTCTACCTCTTCGGCTCCTCTGCCTTCGGAGCCGGTCGAGGTTATTGACATTAACACTCTAGTCTCGGCCCCAAGTTTTTTGGAGCCGTCTACTGAACTCTTACCTCGGAGTCAGTCTAAAGATTTATTACCGGTGTCCCCAACACTCAGATCTCCGATGTTACAGAGGTCTCGATAACCTACCTTGTCTTCTAGATCCTCCAAGAGTCTTTCTGAAGAAGATGTAGAGAGTGAGTGGTGCTTAGACATTTAAAGTTGTCGTCGCTAGCAGATTTTTTGCCGGATCTGACTCAGTTTGTCCCGGAGCCATCTAAGGCCATATTACCTGCTTCTGTTCCTCCTCCGAGCCACGTCAGTTTTTCGGAGCCAGAGCTATCGGTGCCGCTTGTTGTGGAACCGTTGGTTCCAGCACCCCAACTGTCTGTCTTGGAGCCGAGTTCCAATCCAACACCTTCTGTGCTGTCCTTGGTGTCTAGGAGCCGAAGCTCACCAGTCGGCCCCGACGGGGATGCTTGGACCCAAATTTCTTCGGTTCCGAGCCTACCTCTCAGTGCGTCAGCACGGCTGAGCTTGGATCCTACATCTATCCCGGAGCTGATCGCTCTGGAGCCGAGGGCTACTTCTGCTTCCTCAGCACCGGGGGTATTCTTGGAGTCGGAGAGATCTGCCTTTTGAGATGATGAGGAGCATGCTGTCTAGGTCTTCAGTTCTGCACAAGGGTACTGATGCTCTTCCCCCTCAAGCTCTGACTTCTGTCTCAGCACCATCTTTCTCTCTTGACAGCAGAGACCCGCAGCCTCAGGAGCCCCCATTGGGTGGCTCCCAGTCTTCCGAGACCTCCCCAGAATACCCTTCTGATGAGCCTCCTCAGAAGAGTACTTGCAAGAGGAAGCATGTAGACTCCCCTGATGAGTCCATCACTTCTGACACTGACCTCGAGGAGTCAGAAGGGTCCCCTAGGTCATCCTGTGATGATATCTCTTTTGTAAATATCCTAGAGATCCTGAAACAGAGAGGCGGCTGGCCCACTGTCACCCCTTCTGATGAGGAGTCAGTGTAACGGAAGGCTTTTGGGTCTCAACCTTCAGCCTCTTGGGTGTCTCTACCTTTTGATGAGCTGTTAGATTTAGTCAGTTGAAAGGTGTGGGAAACTCCTGATGCCATGGAACCAGTCCCCAAAAGGCCCAACAAATTTCTTTTAGCTCCCAAAGAGAAAGGGTTTTTGACTAAATGTGTGCCTGTAGATGCCATGGTGGTGGCAGTAGCCACAAAGAAGGAACTAACAGAAACTTCCTCATCTGTCCACTCACTGAACAAGGAGTCTGGAACAATGGACAGATACAGGAAACGTATCTTCTCTTCAGTGGCTTTTACTCTCAGATTGCTGAATTACCTCACCCATTTCACTAGGCTTCAAAGAGGTCTCATAAAGGAGCTAGGAGATACTCTCCAAAGTACTTTAACTGAAGGAGTCCCTGAGAAGGTTACTGCTCAGTTGTCTACCTTAAATTCCATTGTTAACTCCTGCATGAGGCTGATATCTTACGTGCAGATGGAGCGAGCAGGGCAGCTTCAGGAGTATCCCTTCAGAGACACTCCTGGATGCACTTATGTAATTTTGTGGAGCCCTTCAAATCTACATTTACCAACACCCCTTTTTACGGTTCCTGTCTGTTTGGACCAAAGGTAAAAGACACACTCACCAGATGTGAGCAGGAAGGCATAACTCTCTCTGCTGTGGGAGTACGTTTTTCCATCCCTTCTAGACCATACCCTAAGGGTCAGAAAGGTGGGATGCACAAGGTGATTCTTTCTCCAGAGGCAGAGGAGGAGGAAGTAATGGTAGATGTTGCCCTAGAGGCAGGGGTGGTCCGCAAAACCAGGGTGGCCGCGATTTCTTTCGTGGACGTCCCTATCAGCGCTCCTGAAGTGGGGCCTAACTGCGCCTCTCTGGAGTCAGTCGGCGGTCGCTTATCTTTGTACCCAGAAGCCTGGCACGACATCACACAAGACAAGTAGGTACAAAAAATAATTTCCAGAGGATACTCCATCCACTTCTCTTCTCCACCTCATCCCAGCAAAAAAATCCCAGCTGTTCCACCCAATCACAGGGATCAAGCAACTGTAGAAGTCCAAAACTTGCTTCAAAAGAGAGTCATCCAAACTGGCCCCGCAGACCAGATAGGATTTGGAACTTACTCCAGATTCTTTTTAGTGCCAAAATGAACAGGGGACTGGAGGCCCATTTTGGATCTCAGCAAGTTAAACGAATCAGTGAAGAAGTCCAAGTTCCGGAAGGTAACACTGAAGTCTATACTCCCTCTGTTAGGGAAAGACAATTGGATGTGCTCCATAGATCTCCAAGATGCGTACTACCACTTAAAAATGGACAGAGCATCAAGGAGTCATTTACACTTCCAGCTGGGAGCCAGTCATTACCAATTCCGTGCTCTACCCTTTGGTCTCACCACAGCCCCCATGGTGTTCAAATGCATGGCGGGTTGTAGCGGCTCACTTTAGATGTCTTGGATTCCAAGTGTTTCCGTACCTGGGCGACTGGCTCCTGACTGCCACCACCAGGCACCTACTACTACAAACCAGGGATTCAACTATCTGAGTCTGCACTCAGCTAGGGATTACTATAAATTGGGAAAAGTCTGCCTTGTCGCCCTCTCAATATGTGACTTTTATAGGCGCAGAAATAGACACATTCACAATGATGGCTCACCTTCCTTCAGACAGAATACAAAATCTATGACAACAAATATATAGCCTGCTTCTCCAACACAAAGTCAAAGCGAAGACAGTGCTCAAACTTCTAGGAACCATGGCCTCTACTATAACTCTAGTTCAACTAGTCAGACTACGTATGAGAGTTCTACAATGGCTACTCTTTTCCCAGTGGCCTCTTCAACAATTGCTTCTGTCTCATCCCATTTTAATAACAGAATCTTGCAAAAAGGACCTTTGTTGGTGGATCCAGTCCAATCAACTAACGATAGGGACACCATTCATTCCTCGCCAACCCATTGCTACTGTGACCATGGATGCCTCCCAGATAGGGTGGAGGGGCATTATCTAGGAAGGACAGTTCAAGGGACATGGCAAGAACACAAGGCTCACTTGCATATCAATGTCCTAGAGATGAGAGCAGTGCTACTAGCATTGCAAGCACTTCATGACTTTCTTCCTCTAGGGACAATAGCAATCCAATCAGACAATATGTCAGTGGTATGGTACATAAACAAATAAGGGGGAACCAGATCCTACCCCCTATGTCAAGAGGCTGTTCATGTTTGGCAGTGGGCGATATCTTCCCAATGCTTTCTAGTTGCAACGAACATCCCGGGGACAACCAGTGTGATAGCTGACAAGCTCAGTGGGGCAGTCTTGATGCCTCACGAGTGGTTTTTGAATCAGAAAGTCACAGAACAAATTTTCCGCAAATGGGGACAGCCTTGCTGCGATCTGTTTGCCAGCTCAGTGAACACCAAATGCAACAGCTACTTCTCCCTTATCCCCCCCCCCCCTCCGGGGAGACATCGAGAGACGCATTTGTCCACAATTGGCCCTCGGGATTTCTTTATGCCTTTCCTCCCTTTCCGCAAATACCAAAAGTGATCCAGAAAGCAAAGACTTGGGAAACAGAATGATTCTTATCACTCCTTACTGGCCTCATCATATTTGGTTCTCCTTTCTCGGGCCTCACCTTCTGGGCGATCCATGGACTCTGGACCCAGTACCAGACCTTCTGACACATATGTCAGGCACGTTCCATCCCTGTCTCCACACCCTCAACTTGATAGCCTGGCTGCTCCACTTCCATCCCTAGTCAGGCTTCATGATTTCTCCCTGTGGTTACACATATCCTGACGTCTTCTCAAAAACCTTCTACGAGAAAATTGTACGCTAGCAAATGGAAAAGATTTCCTCTCTGGGCATGAGCTAAAAAAGTAGATCCATACACAACTTCCATTCCTTTAGCGTTAGACTTTCTAACCAAACTTTTTCATCAGGGATCAGCTGCTGTTACAATTAAAGTTCAATTAGCAGCTATCTCCAATTTTCATTTGGGACAAGGTGAACCTAATCTTATGGCTCACAGATTTTGTAAATCATTTTTAAAAGGCACTACCTTGCTAAGACCTCCTTTTCAAGAACCTGTATCTCCCTAGGATCTAAATTTTGTTCTTTCAAAACTTACCTCTCCACCTTTTGAACCTTCATATACTTGTGATTTAAAGTTCCTTTCACGGAAGACTATTTTTCTATTAGCCATTGCATCTGCCAGAAGAGTGTCAAAGCTGCAAGCACTTTCAGTCACACCTTCTTACTTGGTTTTTCATAGAGACAGAGTTTCTCTTCGTACAAATCCGTCCTTCATAGGTTTGTCCTCAGTCTAATATGAATCAAACTATTGAATTGCGAGTCTTTTTTCCCAATCATTCAAACAAAGCGGAATATAAGTTCCATCAGCTTGATGTACACAGACAGCTAAGGTTCTATTTACATAGAACCAAAGAGTTTAGGAGATCAGACCAATTGTTTGTATCCTTTTCAGTGACGAGAAAAGGTATGCCAGTCTCCAAGATAACGTTATCAAACTGGATTTCAAATTGTATATCTTTTATTTACTCTTCTAATGGCAAAGAACTCCCGTTTAAAATTAAAGCTCATTCTACCAGATCTGTATCTACATGTGCTGCCTTTCAAGCCAGAATTCCAATGGACAGTATATGTGCAGCAGCAACTTGGGCTACCCCTCATACTTTCATTACTCATTACAAATTGGATTTGGCCTCCAGGGGCAGAGCTTCCTTTGATTCCATGGTTCTTAGGAGTATATTGCCGTGAGCCACCCGAGAAAAAGGTGCTAGGGATGCTGTCCCATATGTAAGAATGAAGGCGAGATAGGACTACAGAACATAAAGAAGTTATGCACTCACCATAATGTTCCATGTTTGTAGTCCATCTCACCCTTCATTTTACAAACCCACCCACCTACCCCCGTTCATGTATCCTTGGAGGATCTGCAGACAAGATAGTGTCTATCTTCCCTAGGGTTGAGTCCCTAGGATTGGAGACTTTTTATCTTTGTTTTTCCTTGTGGAAATACCTTCTATCACTTTTATAGACAGCAGCAAACAAGATCTGGGGATTCTTACTAGTACACTATGGAATATCTACCTTGCCATGAGCCAGCTGAGAGACTTCAAGCTTTGTAATCGGCCGAGTCCGAGCCGAGGATCAGCTCTGAACCCATATGTAAGAATGAAGGACAAGAAACATGGAACGTTATGGTGAGTACATAACTTCTTTATAATTCAAAATTAAGGACCTAAGTGGCTTGCCTTTCACAAATATTGTCTTTGTATTAGGTAGAATGAGCTAGTGACACTAGACTGGAATAGAGCTGGGATAGAGCTGAACAGATGGGACTGGTAGGAGTGTCTGAAGTCAAATGAAACCTTCCAACCCTTCCTGTTTTTTAATTTATACATTTATTAATGGGTAAGTCCACTGGACACAATTACCTCTTTTCTTGGTTAAGTCATAGTAACACAGTAGACAGATGGAGGTGGAAAGTATCTTCCTCCTTTATTCCACTGACACAAGACTAGCATCAATGTACAGCCTGAATGACATCGGCACTGAGTATCAGCTGGGGAAGAGATATTAACAACAATTATTTTATGAATGCTGCAGCTGTTTTGTCATAGGTATGCGAGTGTCAGTGAAATACAAGTGTAGTTTTGTTTATTCAATTTTGGACCCGTGACGATGCTGTTGTGTTATAGTGTAGCTCCTGTAATGTTTTTCTTTGATTAAATAATAAATGCACCCTTGCTGCTTAACAGGTTTTTAGTTCATTTTTGTTCTTTTTGTAGTCCTGAAGTAATGAAAAGTGAACCCTATGGTGAAAAAGCTGATGTCTGGGCTACTGGCTGTATCCTGTATCAAATGGCTACTCTCAACCCTCCATTCTACAGTACTAGTATGCTTTCACTGGCTAAAAAGGTAAGAAGAATATGTTGTACTTAGGGAATCATGGTTATTGCTGTCTGTCAATTTAGGAAATATCCTTGTTCACTAGATGTCATGTTCGTATTTCCTGTAGTCAGAATTTTTAGTTTTTGTTGTTTAGGTATGGGATATACATATCTGAAATATCATTTCCTAAAATGGTAACATAGACATTTAAATTTTGACCAAAATGTAATAAAACTTTGATATAGTATGGAACAGTTTCAGCCAAACAAGCAAAATAACAACAATCACAAGTAAATAATCATTCCTGCTATCTTTTATCTTGCACCATAGTTCTAGTTGATGCTTTATTTTTTTAAGTGCCCTGCTTAGTGACGACCAGAAGACCCCCTGTGATCTGTTGGCCCAGTTGTTCCTCACAAGGATGTTCCTAGCTTATTCATTCCCTGCGAGGCAGGAGGTTGTTGCAGGGACTAACATACTGGTAGCCATCAAGATTTTCTGCTTTGAGATTCTAATTCTGCCTCCACGTGACTGTCTTAGGTAGCCACATTACCATAGAGAGCCTCGTTTACTCTTCCACTTTAGAGATTAAGATCAGTAACTACTGTGAATTTTCTATCATGCAAGAAGGATTGAAGACTCTGAAGAGTCACCACTATTCCTAAACATTCCTTCACCACAGCTCCATATGATTCTTCTCTTTGTTGTAGTTAAAAACTAAGGTATACTAACCAATGTTCTTCTCCCTTTGGAGAAATCTGATTGAGTACACCTTTAATCTGTGGTTGAAGCATCTACCTGCATGATAAACTCCTGACTGTAATTAGGACTATCCAGTACAGGGGTCAACTCAGGGTATCCTTGAGTTTTTGGAAAGCCTGCTCATAAGCTAGTGTTCAGGTGACCTTATCTTGCCTATTTTTTCATATTAGTTTCATCAGAAGAGTGGTTATAGTACTGTGATGAACTGAGAGACAGATTTTCTGTAATACCCATTTCTCCTGACGAATGCTCTTGCCTACATTTTAGTAACAGATATAGACCTTGCCTTGATAGCCTCCGCTTTGACAGGCTGTGGCTGAATTATGCACCCAGGCAATGATGAAGTTAAGTTACTTCTGCCGTTCTGGTTTGCCATTTGTTTTGCCTTTGTTAGTCTTCTCGATACCTGGTGGTATGTTGTACATTACTGCCCAGACTGAGTAATGATTGCAGTATCATCTGTGTAATAGACCACAAATGCCAGCTCCTGCTAAAGAATGATCTGATAGCCTCTAGAAAGTTCACTGGGGCATTCTTCATCTCAAAGGACTTTTAGTGATTTCATACAAGTGAAGCAGGGCAGAAAATACTGACCACTTTTTGCTGGGGTATCAAGAGTACCTGCCAGTAATCCTTAGTAAGGTCAGTAATGCTGATGTACTTAGCTCCCCCTAGCTGCTACGGAACATCATCTCTCCTGAGTATGGGATATGCATCTGCATCTGTGTGACTGCTTAAATTATTGCAGTCTACACAGAACTTGGTGCTCCCAGTGTCTGTCGTAGCAATGAGTTTTTTACCCTCTTCAGGATAAGGTACAGGCACTTATGTTAATCTGGAGCAGATGCAGTTTCAAGACATGACAAAGATACACTAGGACTAATCATTATTTGCCTAGTCTGTCAACACCAGTGTTATCTTTACATTTAAAAGACAACATTATCATTGTAGTGTGTACTGTCCAGGACTTAATATCAACTTATTAAATGCCCAAGACACAGACAGCTGATATATAAAGACTGCCTAACCCTACTAATGTGCTAGTTCCAGCTGTGATGAAAGAATGCATAATTTCAACTTCTGCCACTATTTTATATGTACTGTTCAGTGTCACAGTCTGCACTGCTGACCATCATTTAGTATGCAAGAGGTGACTGGCTTTAACAATGAATGGTAAAAGTGCATGGTTGCTTAGGGTGATAGTCAACAGATGGAACATCCACTGACAAGCTGTGGGGCAGAGTTTTAAGATGGAGCTCCCCAGGATCTCACCAGTGAAACCTTACCAACAGTAACTGAAAACGTGCCGAAGACTATTTCTCCACACAAGCAGACACACATACACATACTCTCTCTCACTCAATGTTTTCCAGGAGGATTAATGATGACTACTGATTACCAAAATACTCTCTTCCCTGTCTTTGCGGTAACATTGAGACCAGCTGGGCCACACTTGTACATAAACAAAACAATATCTGATTTCCTCTTATTTTTATATTTCTGTCCTACTTTAATCTACTGTGTTGACTTTTTTTTTTGCAGTGACGCTTTCATTAAAAACAAAAATCTAGTTTACTTGATGAAGAATTGTATGTGAAATAGTAACAATAACTTGAACAGCAGATAATCAATACACAAACAGCCGTAAGCTTGCAGAAAGTAAATACAAAGTAAATGGGTTCATATAGACAAATTGCATATAGAAGAACTCCAACTAATAGCTTATCAAGACAGATCAATGCCAGTAACGAAAACTAGACTTGTTTTTCTATCTGACTGTGACATATAAATCTAAAAAGCAGTTGCATTATTTCACAAACAATGGAATGTCCTGCATGAGCTCTGTCCAGACAATCTGTCTAGTTGAACACACTTCGGAAACAAAGCAGAAACTGACTTTTTCTTTAATGTCTTTAGCATCCATATTACACACAGTACACTTAAGAGAGAAATTTGGAGGAAAAGGTTTTGTATGTGTTGTGAGTTATTATAAATTTGGCATAGAATTTTTTTTTAAAAAGAATGGTGTTTGCAATTCAAGTGCCATATTTCTTGACAGATTTTACTGTTTTCAAAATCTTGGCCAAGTTTTAACCAAAAAGTTGAATAATAATAATTATTATTATTATTATTTCTGCATCTATATTCCAATACTGGAAATGGCCCTATTAGATAAAATTGCAGTTAACAGATTTTGAAAAAAAATCTTAATTTTAATTTAGACTGTGATGTTTGAATTTAGCTTTCAAAATGTTTATAATGATATTTATCATAGATACTGAAGGACCTATTGCATATCAGCAAGTTGAATGGCATTGGAAATCTGTCTGGGGTTCTAAATTTTTTCTGCAATATCAGCAGAATGGTTTGGAGGGACAGGAATACCACTGTTCTGGAACAGACTCCCCATCCACATAAGACAAAATGCATCCTTGTTCATATTCAAGTACAACTTGTATCCGTGGAAAGGTAATAGAAAATTTATTGCAGGACTGCCCCTATACTACTAATGGGCAGAGGCAACTGCTAAGTGCTTTATCCTAAGCATGGGTCCAATGACATTATCTTTGGTATGATCCCAGTTTATTCTCACTAAGGGTAATATTTAATTATCGACCACTGGATGAGTAAGGCCAGTCTAGCACTAAATTGGATAGGTTAATTCAAGCACCAAAAGGGAAACTGGCAGGATTTAAAATGGCCCACAAAGGCAGCTTGCCTAGCACCTACCTATGAACTTTAATTATCAACTGTGGTTGTGCAGTCTCAGAAAAAGATGCTAATTTTGTCTGTGTATCCTGGAAAATTACTTTACATTGTCATAATTTTCTATTCATAATTTAAACCTTTTAATATCAGCATTTGATAAAGGGAATAAAGAAGTTATGTACTTACCATAACGTTCCATGTGAGTTGTTCATCTCGCCTTCATTCTTTACTGATGGGTTCAGAGCTGATCCCTTGGCTCCGAGTCGGCACCTACTGCAAAGCTCGAGGATTTCAAGTAGCTCGAGGCCAAGTCCCTATCCCATGATGCACCCTGAGTTACCTCAGATCTTGTTTGCTGCATGAAATAATACCATATGACATACCATAACTCCATAGGAGAGAAAGTATTGAAGGACTGAGTGACCAGGAATGATCTAGCATCTCGGTCTTCTGAAAGCCCAGGAGGGGGTAGGAGGGAGGGACGTAAGAATGAAGGCAAGATGAACAACTCACATGGAACGTTATGGTAAGTACATAACAACTTTATGTGAAGTTGTTCTATCTCGCCGTTCATTCTTTACTGATGGGTAGTGTCCCAAGCACCATCAACCTCGGGTGGCTCACGGGAGAATATTTCTCAGGACCGTGGAGCCAAAGGAGGCCCTGTCAACTTTGTAATGAGTAATAAAGGTATGAGGTTTTGACCAAGTGGCTGCTGTGCAAATGTTATCAATAGGAAGTCTGGCAGGAAAGGCAGATGATGTAGAAACTGCTGTGGTTGAGTGAGCTTTAATTTTGTGCTGCAAGGGCATGTTGGCAGCTGAGTAAGCAAAGGTGATGCAGTCAGATAACCATTTAGACAAAGTTGTTTTAGCCACTGGCATACCCTTCCTGGAATCTGAGAATGAAACAAAAAGCTGTTTTGATTTCCTGAAATCTTTTGTTCTATCCAAACAAAATCTAAGCTGTCTGTGAACGTCAAGTTTGTGCAGCATGTACTCTAAATTGTTTCAATGGTTGGGGAAGAAAACTGGCAAATCAGTAATTTGGTTGAGATTAGTTTCAGTGCAAACTTTGGGTAAGAAAGAGGGGTTTGTTTGAAGTGAGACTCTGTCAGCATGGAAAATCAAATAAGGAGGCTTGATGGATAAGGCTTGAAGCTCTTGACACTCTGCGGGCAGAAATAATAGCCACTAAAAAGATTGTTTTCCATAACAAGAATTTGAGGTCACATGAGGAAGCTGGTTCAAATGGCAGAAGAATTATGCGGGAAAGCATAAAATTTAGATTCTGTGGAGAATAGGGAGATTTCACAGGTGGTCTAATATGAAAGGTCTCTTTGAGGAAGGCTTTGAATAATTTGTGTGACATAATATTCAATCCTTCAAATTCCAGAAGAAAGTTAGAAATGGCAGCAAGTTGAACATGGACTGTTGCTGCTGCAGCTCCTTTACTGAATATCATAGTTAAGAAATCTAGAATTGAGGCAATATGGGCTTGGTAAGGATCAATATTGTTTTTAGAGGCCCATATAGAAAAGAATTTTCCATTTGCTGAGTTACAGCTTCCTCATAGATGATTTATGAGATGATAGGAGAATTTCCTTCATCATTGGAAAGGTTATGGAACCTGGCTATGATGGGAATTGGAGCAGCCAAGCTCAGCTTCAGGGACTGCAGAGAGGAATGAAGTTCCCCCGAGTGTGTCAGAAGGTCTGGAACTGGGTCCAGAATCCAGGGGTTCTCCAAAAGATGAAGTCGAAGGAAGGGGAACCAAATCTGATGAGGCCAAAAAGGAGCTATTAGAATGATGGTCCTTCCCAGGGCTTTGGCTTTCTGTAATACCTTGGGTATCAACGGGATTGGTGAGAATGCATAGAGGAGACCGGGGGGTCAATCGTGAAGGAGTGCATCCCTTGGGGCCTCTCCTGGAGGGAAATCAGGGCAAAGTAGCTTCTGCATTTGGTGTTTATGTGACTGGCAAAAAGGTTGCAGCAAGGCTGGCCCTACCTGTGGAATATCCTGTTTGCTATTTCCATCTTGAGGGACCACTCGTGGGGCAACAAAATTGCTCTGCTCAAGTTGTCTGCTATCATGTTGGATTTCCCTGGGATGTGCATTGCTAACAGAAAGTGCTGGGTGGAAAGAGCCCACTGCCATACTCTGAGGGCCTTGCGACAAAGGGGGTAAGATCTGGTTCCTCCTTGTTTGTTCAAATAATAGACCACTGACATGTTGTCCGTCTGAATTGTAATCATACCCAGAGGAAGAGAGTCCTGGAAGTACTGCAGCACCAAAAGTACTGCTCTCATCTCTAGGACATTGCTATGCAGATGTGTCTCTTGATTGGTCCATGTGCCTTGGGCTGTCTTTCCCTGAAAATGCCCCCCCCCCACCCTATCAGGGAAGCGTCCATCGTCACTGTGGCTGCTGGAGGGGGTAAAAGAAATGGGCGTCCTATCGTAACATGAAGTGAGGTCAACCACCACTGAAGATCCTTTTTGCAGGAATTTGTGATCATTATCATATGAGACATGGGAAGCTCTTGGTAGGACCATTGAGTGAACAGCAGCCATTGTAGTATCCGCATGTGCATACGAGCTAGTGGTATGGCTAGAATTGCTGCTGCCATCATACCTAACAATTTCAGAATTTCTGATGCTGGTGCTTTGTTTTTGGATATTAGAATGCGGACATGCTGACGGAGAAGTAAGACTCTTTCTACTGGAAGTCTTAGCGTGGTGGTGGTGTCCAGTTCTGCTCCGATAAAGACGATATGCTTTGATGGTGACAAGGCAGATTTTTCTGAGTCTATTGTAATGCCCAGCTGATTTAAAAGTGACAGAGTGGATTACCTGGCCTGAATGAGTTGATGCTTGGTGGTGGTGGTGGTGGTAAGGAGCCATTCGTCTAGGTACAGAAACACCTAGAATCCTAAACATCTCAGGTGAGCCATGACCACTGCCATGCATTTGGTGAACACTCTGGGGGCTGTAGTGAGACCAAAAGGCAGGGCTCAAAACTGGTAATGATTGACTCCCAGCCAGAAGCGCAGATGATCCATGGATGGTCTGGCCATTTTTATGTGGTAGTACACATCCTGGAGATCTATCAAGCACATCCAATTGTCTTTCCCTAAGAAGGGAAGTATTGACTAAAGCGTGACCATCCAAAACTTCTCTTTCTTTACAGATTTGTTTAGTCTGCTGAGGTCCAATATAGGTCTCCAGTGCCCTGTCTTTTTTGGAACTAAAAAGAATCTTGAGTAAATTCCGGATCCTGTCTGGTCTGCTGGGACTGGTTGGATGACTCTTTTTCTTAGCAGCACCTGGACCTCTACTGTTGCTTGTTCCCTGTAACTGGGTGGAACGTCCGGGATTTACCTTGACAGTGGAGGGGGTGTGGCTAAAGGGATGAAGTATCCTCTGGAAATGATACTTTGTACCCAGTTGTCATTTGTTATTTTGAGCCAGGCATCTGGATACAAAGGTAAGCGACCCCTGACTGTCTCCCAGAGCAGGACAGTCAGGCCTCCTTTCAGTAGCGCTGATAGAGCTTCCCAAAGAAGTAATCTCTGTATCCCTGGTGTTGCGGACCCCCTCTGTGAGAGGGTGACGTCTTCCATTATTGCCCCCTCCACTGCCCCTGGAGGGGGGTTCACCGCATGTGTCCTGAAAGGCTCCTTGGGCTTTTTGGAACCACTTTTTCCCCTCCCTTTGACCCTTGGGGTAGGGGTGAAAAAACGGACCCCGATGGCAGACAGTCTTTCCATCCTGCTCACACCTGGTTAAGGTTTCTTTGACTTTAGGCCCGAAAAGGGATGAGCCATCAAAGGGGGTATTCACGAAGGATGACTTGAAGGGCTCCGCACAGCAACACAAGCACATCCAGGAGTGTCCCCTAAGAGCAATTTTCTGTATCTGCTGCCCTACTCATTCCATCAGCTGCATATGAAATGAGGCGCATGGACGAGTTCACTATAGAATTGAGGGTAGCAAGCTGGGAGGCAACTTTGTCTGCAGCTCCTGCAGCTACTGTACCCTGAAGAGCATCTCCCAGCTCTTTAAGGAGATCTCTTTGTAGTCTGGTATAATGGGTTAAATAGTTAAGCAAACGAAGATCAAAATTCGCTGAACTAAACGTGCGCTTCCCATATCTATCCATGATCCTGGAGTGTCTGTTAGGAGGATTAATAGACGAGGAAGTTTCAGACATTTCCTTTTTGGTGGCTGCCGCCGCCACCACCATGGCATTAACTGGCACACCTTTTGTCAAGAAAGATTTATCTAGGGGGGCAGAAATGAACTTATTAGGCCTCCTAGGGACAGACTCCATAGTATCCGGAGACTCCCACGCCCTTCCTGAGACCAGCTGCATCAGCTCATCAAAGGGTGTAGACACCCAAGAGGTGGAGGGCTGAGACCCAAAAGCCTTCAGGAGGACTGACTCATCCTCAGTAGGGCTGGTGGACTGCCAGTCACCCCTCTGCCTAAAGATTTCCAGTATCTCAGAAATGAGATATCCACAGAGGGGGACCATGGGGGCCCTTCTGATTCATCCAAGTCAGTGTCCGATGTTAATGACTCCTGAAGGGAGTCCAAGTGTTTCCTCTTACGCACTCTCTTCCTGGGAACCTCATCAGTGGTAGCTTTTGGGGAGGTCTCAGAAGAGCATGGGCCACCCAGTGGGGCTTCCTGAGGCTCTGGGTCTTTGCGCTTAGCAAGGATCTGTGAGGCAGAAGCAGATGCAGGCGCTTTACGGGATGAAGAAGCCAGACCCAAAGTTGAGGATGTCTTGGGAGACATAACTGTTCTCATGGCTTTGAAGGCACCCCTGCTCCGATGCGAAGGGACCAACAGATCCAAGGAAACCGTTGATACCACTGGCACTGGGACAGTGGGCTCCGAGCCCGAGGTATGAGCCGAGCTCATCCAAGCCGAAGCCCCAAGAGGCAAAGTCAGAACCAACAAGTCGGTTCGATTATCCTCCCTGGACCTGACCAGAGAGTGTCAGCTCCTAGAGTGAACAGAGCCGAAGACACTGGAGCAGGCGTCGGCTCCAACAGCACAATCAGCAGGTCTGACTCTTCTGGCTCTGAAGAACTGGTATGGCTTGTAGGAGGAATAGATAAAGCTGGCATAAGGGTCTTCTGCTCCGAAGCCATCTAGGTCAGAGCCGATAATTTGGCAAAGGCCAGTGCCTGTAAAAGCTTCTGCACCACCCAATCCACATCCAAATCAGATAGGCTCACAGAAGATTGAGATGGTCGGAGTGATGGTACCGACTGGAGAATAGGTGATCTAGGAGTTTTGGATATCGGTTCCAAGACTGGGGACTGGCTCCTAAAAGAGAAGACAGTCAGCTCCAAGACCTGTGGAGCCAATGTCACAGACTTTAGATTTTTTTTGATTCTCCAGAAGCCTTGGAGGACTTTGAGAACTTACTAGATCCTTCCTGGCCACTCAAAGCCTCCTGAAAGGAAGGTTTCAACAAACACCTATCAATAAGCTTCCTTTTTCTCTCTTGGAGAACTCTAGAGGAAAAGGAATGACATATAGCATGTCTCTTGTAAGTGCAAGGTACCCAAGCAGTATACACAAGTCACATGGCAGTCTGTAACTGACATCTTATGCCCACATTTAAGGCATTTTTTAAACCCTGACTTAAGGTGTTTGTCCTTATCATCAGCCATGATAGAAGTGGACTCACCCAACAACAGCAAGAAAAATGTAGCCTTCTAATAAAAAACAGGCTAACTAGCAGCACACACACACAGAAGCCTTTAAACTAAGGCTAACTAACTATTCAAAAGCCTTCTAATAAAAAACAGGCTAAAGATAAGCACACAAGCCTAAAACTAAGGCTAACAAGCAAACAGACACAATATAATTAAACAGATAATTTTAACAACTAGTAAATTCTAATGAAATACTATGCTGTAGAAAAAAATGTGACAAAAGGTCACTGACTGAACATTTACTATTCACACCATACTATGCTAATAAGAAAAAAATGACAAAGGTGACTGAACAAGCAATATTTTTTGTCAGACATTTTAAATAGGCCTATTAGAAAAACGAGGCCAAATATAAAGCTAACAAACAGCACACAGGGAAGGGAACTCTATAGAAAAGCTTTAAGAGCTTATCTAACCTAAAAATCTATCTACTATAGTGAAAAAAACTTAAAACAATATTTGAAAATTAGTGAAGTATTTAAAGTTAACTGGCCCAAGCTATCAGGAACCTCCGATCAGTTGCAGCGGCAAACTAGGTCTGAGGTAATTCAGGGTGCATCAGTGGATAGGGACTTGGCCTTGAGCTACTTGAAATCCTCGAGCTTTGCAGTAGGTGCCGACTCGGAGCCAATCCCTCGGCTCCGAACCCAGCAGTAAAGAATGGACGGCGAAATAGAACAACTTCACATCATAAGTATTAAAAAAACAGCAGGTCTTGTCTGACAACCTTCAAGACAAAGGTTGTATAAATCTAAGCAATTACCTCCTACTGTAGCATCAAAAGGGAGAGGTAAATACCAGCAACCATACTTCTTGTGCCTTCTTCTTGGAATTTCTTCCTCTTCACGACCCTTTCCTCTGAGAGGCAGTTTACAATATAATTTACCAGTCTAGGAATCTATAACTAAAGACAGCTGGGTTCCCAAAGAGCTGTTTATAGTAAGACTATAAAATTTCATCAGATGCCTCATTCAGTTACTATTCCACATACAACTCTTCACCACATAAACTAGACTTTATTTTTAATGAAAGGGACACTGCTGCTGAAAAAAAAATGTAGCAGAGTGGGTTACAGTAGACCAGAAATATGAAGAATTTTACTTCAGACATTAATCATGTGCAAATCACCATAGACAAAGTCCTGTACCATATTCTAGCAAGCTATAGGTCACCCTCTATGTCCCTAGAATCCCAGAGCGCATACCTAGACTTACCGTAGACACTCCCCATTAAATCAAATACCATATTCATGAGAGACTAACTACCCCTCTTTAGACTGAGAAAAATACAGTGCCTCATACTTGCAGGCACAACCGTTTCTGGGATTTATTAATAATACCCTTGACAAGATAGTGTGCACAACCACCAGAGGTTCAAACATGCTGGACCTTGTACTCACTAATATGGAAGAGAGCTGCACCCACTTCTCCCCTTGTCACGTCCTTATTGGTGAGTTTGGATCACATAGCTGTCTCCTTAAAAATGAAAATCAACTTGGTAACCCAAGAAAACCCTGTAACAAATAGGAACTATTCCAAAGCAAACTGCACACCATTAAGTGCTAGTTTTTTAAAATTCATTGCCCATCCCAGCCCAGAGTTCACAACAACCTATGGGGAATTGTTCACAGAGAACCTGCACAGCCATGTAAATTGGTGTTTAGAGGCTGCTTTACCTGCTAGAAGTAATCCCAAAACAAACTTTAAGAACAAACCACACTGGTGGAATCCTAATCCTAATAGGGTATATAACAAAAGGAGAAAGGTCGTGGCTAAAATCAGGAAGAGCAACTCACATAATGATAGGAGCTGTCTAATTAAACTAAGCAGGAAACTAAGAGGACTAATTAAGTCCAGCAAGGCCAATTATGATGTCAAGATAGACTTACAGGCTAAAGAAAACCACAAGGCCTTCAACAGCTACGTCTGAAACCTGAAAGGCAGCACACATTAATTTGCTGAACTGGTGATCAGTGGTGTCACATTCACTGAGGAGAGTGACATATCAAATTTGCTGGCTGACAAATTCAGCTCATATTTTAAAAGTTAGAATGCCCACAAAGGCTCCTTATGAGGAGAATCAGAAATATAAACACATTATCCTGTATGGATTGGCATAAAACCCTGTCTCTGTAATATGTCTCATACAGGTTACTGAGAGGCGATCTATGCCTAGCATGCAAGGCATTCTTGGATCAAGCTCTGATGGACCTTTTTCACATCAGCAAAGTGAACAGCATCAGAACCAGTAGATCCAAAGATTTAATTTTTGCTTGTGACATACATAAGAGCAGATAATGAGTATAAGATGATCCCTATGCTCTGGAACAGGTTCCTCATCCATACGTAGCAGAGTTCATCCCTATCCCTATTTAAGCATAACCTTGACCAATGGATGGGAAATCAGAGATTCACCCTGGGTCTAACCCCCATGTCTTTGATAGACAGAGGCAAGCATTAATGCCGTAACTAAAATAGCCCCCCATATAACCTCTAGGAACTTCCTAACCTACATATACCCCATACTAAATAACATACCCCTCCTAATAAATTCCCATGATACATAGGGACGCAATTGTGTTAAATTGCATGGCTAGACTTGTAAAGGCCGTGATGGTCATTAGTCCATGTATATAACTATGATCTTATGTACCTAAGGTAAGTTTATTTATGCAGTTATACTTTGCATGGCATGAACTATCAACCCTACATGATATGATATATTTTATCTAATTTGGGAGACATTAATAAGTTATTTTCAGAGATGCCTGAATCAGAAGGTGACGTGCTGCCTCTGTGCCAGTAATCAAGGAGTCTGCGTCCTCACACCAGTGAGGGATGTTCACTTGGAAAAGAAATAGAATACACTTAGTATTTCCAGATACAGCTCTCTGCACCTAGCACAATTTATCTTAGAGCACACACAGAGCACATTCAGCCTTGGGGCTGCGTTCCCCCCCTCTCACCAGGTCCCCATATAAGACTCCCCACTGACAAAGCTGTAGAGATGAGTCCTCAGCCGAATGTTCCAAGCCAAGCCCTGCACCACGCTTTCTGTGAAACCAATGCTCTGTGTCCCTGCTCCAAGTAGCTGACACACACACCTGGGAAAGACTGGCATAGATTTACCAGCTATAGCCCCTCCCAAACTGTAAGGTAGATACTGCCACCAGAACTCTCCAAAGCCAGCTATTCTAAGGCTATTACATGGGTACACACTTGTACTGAGTAAAATTAATACTAATACAGATGTTAGTATTTGACCAGTGCAGCAAGGCTTTCAGGAGCAGCCACAGTATCACCAAATAAATATAAGTACTGTCAAAGGTTAAAATATTCTCTAAAAGACCAGCCACAATGAAAAGTTTAAATATATTTAATAATAAATAATAAAAGAACATGAAATATTATTTACAGTAAACACCAGAGTTTGCATCACAGGAAATATAAAAAAACACTGATGGATAGATTCACACATATACAGGAAAACAGTATTTAACTAATCTCACTATATTTTCCTGACTGATCTAAATAATTACTGTCCCCCTAGTCCACTTACTAGAGCAAGGCAAGATGACGTGAGTGAGTGTTCTTCCTTCATGTCAGATTTCACAAACAGACTGCCCTGATACTTCTGTTTCATCTAGTATTAAAAACATAATTTTAATGGTGGATTACCGAATGACATCACATTCACCTGGTCATGTGACTTTGGTTCTCACACTACCCCCTTTACTAGAAAATGAACCAGAATCTAGCACCTATGTGTCATAATACACATGCATAGAGCTTTGCTAATAAGCTATAAAACCATTTCAAAAACTTCCACCCTTCCAGGGTAGCAGTTAGTTCACCCCTAAGGACAATACAGTAGGGTTCCTAGTCCTGGTTTTCACAGACATTTTGTCACTGGCTGCAATCAGATCTGTAAGATGCAATCTTTATGGGCCTAAACCAGGTAATTTAATGTGACTATTTTTCAAATTTAGATGGACTGAGATTAACCTCTTCTCTTCCAGTATTCTGTTACAGTATATTAATTTCAACAGTTACAGTACAGTCTGACATACAATTGTATTTCTTTTCTGTCTAGTAGGACCCACTGTTGGTAATTTTTAACACAAGCAGCTTTACAAATACATTTTCAACACAAGCAGCTGTACAAATCAGTTTGATATACAAATGACATATAAATTTTTACAAAACGCCAGCTAGCTGTGCTGGCATATGTTACACATCCACTGTCCTACTTCTCCTGGCATAGCTGGCAATACCTCATATCATCACATAGGCAATAAAACATCTGTGCTGTATCTGTTAAATTCTGCCACACAGGTTGTCAGACACTGTGTTAAATACAGTTAGAATGCTGCAGATGCATCTTTTAGAGTTTTTGCTACTGGGTCGATTTTAAGGATGTATTCTTGGTTGAGGTTACAGGCTTTCCCAGAATGTGTCAAGTCCAAGTTCTTAGATGCCCTTTGGATTGGGAGAATCTGTTTGGCCCTACTACTGCTGTTCAAATCTTTGGAAGCATGCAGGAGAAAGGTAAAAGTATGCAGAATTTTAAACAGATATTTATTTCTCTTGTCCCTAAATTCTAGAGAAATTCTTTTTAAGATTGTTCCTTTTTTCATAAGGAACTGAAACCTCAACAAAGGAGAACAGTTCTCTAAAAGAAGTTACATTTCAAAACAAAGCCAGATTTCAAAGGATTCTTTCTAAGTGGTCCTTTTCAGACAAGCCAGTTTGTGATTATCTGCCTCAGTCTCCTTCTCTTCCCCCTTCACCTTGGTCTATCTTCTCTTCCTCTGTCAAATTCTTTGAAGTCTGCTTGGGGTATAAAAATACCTGTGCAAACACTCCCAAGCAAAAATCCTAAGCATCTAGAGTTGGTTGCATACTTGGGAGCCATACGTATATCTTCCCATTGTTTTCTTGTAAATTATTTTTCCAGTCTCTCTTCCCAATTTTTTTAACCTTCCCTGATTGATTCTTATTGTTATCATGCAATATTTTTCTGTCCTACTAATTATCCTTTTTCTAACAACCGCTTCTGTTCTAGATTCAACTAATAACTCTAGCATTGCAGGTCTTTCACTTAAAATCCCCTTATCACCTTTTCTTTGCTTGTACTCTGAGATCAATCCCTAGGCATAAAAGATGCACATCTTTATATTCTCATTCATCCAGATCACAGAAGGTTCTTGAAATTTTGTGTCAGTTCTCTGTGTTGCCCTTTTGTGTTTGGACAGTTCCAAGGGTATTCACCAATTGTCTTGCTTTCTTCCTCTTCAAGATGTACATATTTATCCCTAACTATATGACCTTTCTTCTCCAGATCTCTTAAAGAAATAAGCTTCTTCTGGGTCTCTTGTTTACTGTGGGCTTTTTTCTTCACATTGACTATGTAATAAATGTGAAAAAGTCTGTCCTTCCATCTCAGGAACTGGAATTTTTGAGTTATCACCTGAATGCTTTCTCCATGATGGCTTTTCTTCCTCAGATCAAGATACACTTTCTAATTGTTTACTTTCAGTCTGTCCCTCCCCTACAGTTGACCTCAACAACAGAAATATTGAGAGCCTTGGGGGTGCATGGCATCTGCCATTTAAAGTTATATCTTTTGCCAGACTCCACATGAGGAAGATTCAGTGTTACCTTAATTTCATTTGGGCATAGCAATGCCACCCCCTGAACTTCCCAATTTTTCTGTTGCCTTTCATGAAGAAGGCATTTCATTCCTTCCCAATTCTTCTGTTGCCTTTCATGAAGAAGGAATTTCATTGGTGCATCAGATAGCAGTCAATCCCAGAGTGCCTTTTCTGATTCCCTCCCCTTGCCAGGAAACCTTCATAGATGCTTCAGATCTGGCATGAGGTGCATGCTGAATGAACATAAATGTCCATGACTTTTGGTCGGAACAAGACAGGTAAAAACAAATGTTGAAGAAGTGAAAGCCCTGATCCTGGCTCTTCAGACTTTACATTGCATGTTGTCTCCAGGAATCCTCTGAATCCTCATAGACAATGCAGTGGTAATGTAGTACATATGCAAACAGGGGGGAATAAAACCTTATCACTTCTTCAGACTTGTGATGATAGCCTAGGAGATAGCCATTCTAGACAATATCTTTCTTCAGTTAGTGTGCATTCTCTCAGAGATGATTACTGTTTGCGACTTCTTGAGCAGATCCAAGGCAGACCATCATGACTAGAAGTCGGACAGAGAGGTATTCTTGTAGATTGTCCATCAGCTGCCACAAACCAGTTATTTAGCTACATGCTGTTAGACTGCACCCATAGTATTCATTAGGGACATATGAGAACCATCCTTTCTGGGAAATGTTGATTTCTGGGGGATGCTGCTGATGAATATATCTGAAGAAAGAGTCCCCTTAAAGGGACACATATCCCTTCTCCATGTCGGTCTTCCCAGATATCTGTAAAGAAAAAAAAAGATCAAACATTCTAGCACAAAGGGTATTTTTAAGAAAAACAGATTTTCTTACCTCTGCAGAGAAATTGTTACAGGCAGCCAATCCTGGAATATTGTATGCAGTACCTGTTAAGCAGGTCTGTCTAAATATTTCTGAGGAAGACATGCCAGATGATTCTGAGATAGACAGAGACCAGGCTTCATCTCCTGCACGTTCTTTATGAATTCTGTGTGACAAATGTTTCTGAGATAGAGACACAGCTTTGTCTCTACTGCAGATTCTCTACTAATTCTATGTGGGCAGTGGTTCTTGGTCTTCACACCTGCCTTTGGAAGAATTTCCCATTTCCCAATTTATTCCCAGGAAGTTTGAGACTTGTTTAGGGGAATAATTAGATGCCCTCCCCCTGATTTCAGGATATACTGTGATATGTTGTCTCATTCTATAATGATCCCTCCACTAGTGCAAGCCTTGGACGAGGTAGATAGTATTGTCTGTAACAATCTTTATACACAAACTTCAGTTTCTAATAAGGCAGATAGGCATTACAGTGTCTCAAACCAAAAGTCCCACCTGTGGAAGTGGGAAGATTTTGTATGGATATGACAAGAGAATTTTTTCTTCTTCCACTTTGGCTTATAGAATTCTAAACAATCTGACACATAAGTGGACATTTATGCTTTCTATGTTTATACAGTTTGAAAATTTTACCTGACACTCTTCTCCCCAAAGGTGGTTCCTACTTCTGTTCCATTATATCCAGCGTGTCTCAAGTATGTATTAACACAATTTAAAGAATGTGTATATTTGTGCAGATAATATCTTGTGGACCTCTGCTTCTGTAACCAAAACTTTTTTTTTGTAGAAGTAAAATCTGAAATTTTGTATTCACATTTAGATAAGGAGGTTTTCTTGACCTCTTTGCTTTTGAGATCTTCAGTCTGATCACAGAGAGAAATTATTTAAGGGAGTTTCTAAGATTTTTCAGCCCCCCCCCCCCCTCCCACATTATAAATCTCCCAAATCCTCTTGCAAGCATAAGAAACAGAAATTTAAACCCTGCCTTCTCAGGCCATATAGGGAAACAAAAGGAGATGGCAGGAGGGGAACTATAAGAAACAAGGACTCTTTCCAAAAAAGGGATAGTCTAAAATTTTTGAATAACTATGCTACCATCTTTCTGCAGTTATAGTCCTCTCCTGACCATATACCTCAAAGCTTGTCCTAACAACTGGCTTTGACATTTCCCTTTGGCAACAGATTTTGACAGACTCATGGGTGCTAAAGATGGTTTAGGAGGCTTACAGTTGGCAGTGGATGCAAAACCTCCAATCAGGGGAGTCCCTGAACCAAACAGAAGTTTTTTCTCAGGGTCTTCAGCAGTTGTTCGCTCTATGAGTCATAGCACCAGTGCCATTTAATCAAAGGTAAATGATTCTGTTCCAATGCAGATTTCTGTTACCAAAGAGTTTTCTTGGGGACCAGTTCTAGTTCATTCATTAATAAATCTATATATGGAACACCAAAAATTCTAGATGCTGAACCTTCAGAGACTGTCTCATTCCCAGGAAAACTTTATAGTAATATTGCACCTAAGAAATGCATACCATCACATTCCCATAGCCTAAGGCTTCAGGAAACTTCTCAGTTTCTCTATCTGTGGGTCACACTTTTAGTTCTCTGCATTACCCTTTGGATTTTTTCTGCTCCGGTATTATTTACAAAGTGTCTATCTCCAGTCATAGCTCTTTGCAGATTGGAAAGCACCCATTTTCCCACTTTTTTGTATGTCTTACTTATCTTTGCAGTCGTCTTCCAGATGTGAAGAGTCCTTAAAATGTTTTTTTCTGTTCTAACTGATCTGGGATTTCAGATAAACATTCAGAAATCATCTTTTACCCCATTATATGGGATTATTATTTTCTAGAATGGTTTATAGGTACTTTGCAGCAGAAGGCCTTTTTACACAGGACAAGGGAGTTTTATCTTGAAACCTTCAAACTTCAGCCAGAGATACATAGCATCTATGTTTGCTTTGACCCCTTTTGCCAGGTCACAGATAAGATACATTCTGTGGTATCGAAAAAACAGATGGACCTAACACTTGCTTCCTCTGGATTGTCAGATACCAGTTTTGGTCTTAAAAAAACTACATAGACAGCCAAATTCAGGTCTCCCTTTTTTTTCTCCTCAACCTTCAAGTCAATGTGTAACTAGACACACCTTAGATTTAATTTGGAGGGCAGTTTCTGTGGGGGATAAGGGTCAAGACCTGTGGAATTCTTCAGACAGACCAAAGCATATAAATATAAAAGAGATGCAGGCTGTGAACCCTGCCTTTAGATCTCATCATCTATGGTTCCATGGACCTCTCCAGATGATTACAAACAACACCAAAGTGATGTGGTACATCTTCTAACAAGAGGGCACTCTACACACGCTAGTCATGATCACTTGGGAGTTAACTCTTCAACATTTTGCTCTTTAACCCTGCAAGTTTCTTACATTTTGTCAGAGCAAAACATAGTGGTAGACAAGCTGAGCACGTCCAGGACAGACCCTGATGAATGGAAATTGAACAAAGGGGTTTTCCAGGAATTGAACCAACTATGTTTTCTTTCAAAATGGTCAACTTAACAGATACTTTTTCATTCCCTTGATGGGATTTTTTTTTTTTGCATTTCTATTCCTTCTACCGATACCCAAGGTAATTCTGAAGATTTGTGGTGATTCCCTTTTGACCTAGACAGCATTTGGTTCTCCTTTTTTATGGAACTGGTCAAAGGCAATTACCACAAGCTTCCCCACAATCTGGATCCACTCAGACAAAACAGGGGGTGTTTGATACCCCTCAGTTTATCACATTTTTAGTTATTTGCCTGGATGATTTAATATTGATACATTTTAGGCACTCCTTTGAGTGGACCTGCAGCAGGTACTAAAGGAGGTAATAAAAGCTGTGGTAGAAAATCTTAGTTTGACATATAGAATATTTTTTTTTTGTAGTTGGTGCCTAATCTGTAACCAGCGCCTTATCAGGGATATGCACTACTGGTGCTCAAATACTTGTGTGATAGCCTCTGGCATTCCATACTCCTTTATAAGGTACATGTTATGGCCATTTCAATGTGTCTGCCTGTGGATCCTCCACTTTCTTCAATATTTTTAGTAAAACAACTTCTAGAAGGAGGGTTATACCTGAGGCCACCATGCTTACATGTTGCTCCTTCCAGGGATCTTAACTTTCTGCTGGAAAAAATTAACCATTTGAACCTGCCCAACTTACAGACTTAAGGTTCATTATGTGGAAGACTGTTCTCTTCTTTGCTCTGACATCTGCAAAAGGAGTATCTGATTTGCTAACTTTCATGGCGGGTGAATCCTATCGGTCTTTCATAGGGATAAGGTATTATTAAGAAAAAATAGCTCATTCAAGCCAATGGTAGTTTCAGGGTATAGTTAATTCAGGCCATCATTCTCCCAGAGTTCTGTTCAGATACTCAGAACCAAGGAGAAAGGATAGCACATACTCTGGTCATGCATACACAGCTCAGATACTATCTTGACAGATACAAGTCATTTAGGAAAGCTAATCAGCTGTTTATTTCTTATGTTGGAACTAAGAAAGGACAGCCCATGTCAAAATAGGCTATTTTCAGAGGTTGCCTCTGGCTATTACCTTCTGTTATACCCACCATGTTAAACCAGTTCCATGGAGTGTCAAGGCTCATTCTATTAGGGTCCTGTCTTCTTTAATGGCATAATATAAAGGGGTGGACTCTAAAAGTACTCTGCAGGCAGCTGCATGGTCCTTTGTATGTACCTTTACAAGGAATTTTTAACTGGACTCCTTTTCTAAATCCAGGACTGGCTTTCTGTGACCATTCTCCCAGGGCCTTTGGATCCATATCCTCCTCCCTCCCAGGCTGGTTAGGCTTTGGTTATTAACCTATATTGCCTAAAGAATACTGAAACAGTGGTAATGATAAACATAGTACAGTTGTGTAAGTTGCATTTACCCATAAGAAAGGTGTCCCTCACTGTTGCAGTAGTTACACCTACCTACCACCCCCCCTCCTATTGCATATAGTTTTTTTTTTTTTGGAAGTAGCTTGACTGATATTTCTTGTTTGTTTACTTCAGGGTGAATAAGCTCCTTCTTAACTTTTAAGCAAGAATGTCCTAAGGATTTTCCACACTGAATAGAAGTGAGAGATGGGGCCAAAGCTTTTGGAAGGTGTCTGGTTATTGTGTCTTGGAGCAAGATACAACCCAGATAGCCTAAAGACTACTGCAGCAGTGATGAAATTGAGCTCATACTGCTATGGGTAAGTGCAACTTCCACAACTGTACTGTTCTTATATTTCCAAGACAAATGATATCCAAATCTCAGAACAGGTTTTTGTTCCCTTTATACCTAACAGATTAGGTTACTAAGTTCAAAAACAAAATATCAGCAAATGAATAGCTGCATGCAATGGATTTGATCATTATTCTAGAGGTATGTTTCAAAAAAGAATAATCACAACACGTTCCACTAAGTCAAAAGTGTCCTCCACTTCCCTTTTCAGAGATGTGAATATGTGGGGCAGTCACTTGGTTTCAATACTTGTATTAGCAAGCACTACAAGTTAGATCAGTCTATAAACTAGTACAACAAACTAGTAAACCATCCACTAAATGTCCCATCCCTCCAGAATCTACTCCAACCCTATCGCACCACCAGACCACTAAGATCCAGCAACAAAAATCACTTGCAGATCACTAAAGCCAATAACTCTGCTGGTGAAGCACTATTCTTTTGTGCCATAGCCAAATTATGGAACTCACTCCCACCCACAATTACCTCCGTACCATCATGCACCCACTTCAAAACTTTACTAAAAGCGCACCTAAAAACATGCTGGCTATGCCCCTGCAACTCCCACTCTAATATCATCCACCCCATCCAACCACTACCTTTCTTTCCACTCCAGTAACTACCTTTATTATAGCAAGCTCAGATGCTCATAAGCCTAGTACTTATTATACAGCAGGAACTTCTCATTGTAACATTTGTTAATGTCTGTTATGTACTTCACAGATAAAGATTCTAGTTGTCTACTGATGTACTATGTTCTTCATCTGTAAATATGTTGTAAGTAATTGCTATGTTAAATTGTTAATTGCTATGTAATCCAATGTAACTACTGCCTGTTTATTTTACTGTGGAGCTTTTCTCCCCGGGCCTCCGCTGAAAATGGACCTACGTCCAGTCGGACACTCCCGGTCAACAAATTTAAATAAATAAATAAAATAAAGCCAGGGGAGGTCTTGCTCCATCTCTTGTTCAAAGCAACTTGGTATTCCATTTCTGCAAGTACTGTGAAGAAACAGCACTGAAATATTGCAGAACAGCTGTCATCCAAGGCACTCCTCTTAATAGCACATGATTGAAATGTCCTTGCCCTTACATTAATGCCATACATTCATTTTCCTTTTTATATGCCTTTTCTTTATAGGCCTCTCTGTGCTGTTAGTGTAATTGTGATACTCACACTAGCTAAGTCTTAACCTCTTGCTAAAAAAAAAAATCCTAATAGGAAAAATAAAAAAGCATGATTACCTTACAACCCCTTTTGGTCTAGTTTGACCAAGTGATGTTCGGTATACTGTATTTGATGTAACAAGGATAATCTTACCAAGCACTCAGTAGTGCATTGTTATGTTTGTAGGTGTGAGGGGATAAATTTAAAACCTTTTGAAAATAAAAGAAAATGTTTCCTATCAATCTCCTCACTACTATAATTGTAAATTTTGAAGTCATGTAGGGTGTAACATGGTCCATCAATAATGATATCCCCTGTAGTCCATTGATCAGGAATATTAGCTAGTCCCCCTTTCTGGCTGCCACTCGTAATTATCTCATGCAGTTTTTTTATTTTTTTTTCAAAAGTTTTTAAATTTATTCCCTCTACAGGGGGTAATTTGGTGGACAGTTTAATAGATCTGAGGATTTTTCTACGGAAAAAGAATTTAGATATTATGTTTCAGGGGCAACAGGATGGTGGTATCAATAGTGATATTAGAAGACCCAATGCCTACAACCCCCCCTATACACCCCTAGTTAAAAAATTTTGAAAGGGAGGTTGAAGAAGAAATCAGGAATGTTTATAGGGGTAGATGGAATGGTAGATTTAACATGACCAGGGAAGAAAAGTTACTTCTTAAATCCATTCAAGAAAATAGATACCTCAGGGTGATGCAACCCGATAAAGGGGGAGGGGTGGTCTTCATGGACAGTATTTTGTACTCTAGCAAGATGATGGATATGCTTAATGATACTAACAGGTATGTTAGAGTATCTAAGAATGAAATCAACTTAGCATACCGTAAAATCGACTTGGCTCTACAAGACATGTTGAATGATAACCTTATAAACCAGGAGACTTTTAGGTATCTCAGTGTGGATAAACTCCATATCCTTGCGATTTTCGGGATCCCTAAGGTACATAAATATGTAGAGGATCCACCCCTGAGACCCATTGTGGCCACCAATGGCTCCAAAACATACCCCTTGGCCAAATATTTGGATATAAAATTAAAGGTTATTTGGGTCAGGGCTAATGGTATACTTAAGGACTCCTGGGAATTTTTTGAGAAGTATAAATAGCAACATGTACTCTGATTCCTTAATATTTGTAACTCTTGATATTCAGGATTTATTCAATGTGATTCCACATTCCATCGTGTCAGAATGGTTCCAGGATGCTATTCACCAACATGGGAACCTGGACCATAATACCTTCTTGGTATACACAGAGTTGATGGACTTGGTGTTGGAACAGAATTTTATATTTTTTGAGGGTGAGTTGTTCAAACAGACCCAGGGAGTGGCTATGGGGGCAAGTTGTGCCCCCATGTATGCCAACATTGTGCTCATGGTATGGGAAGAGAAGTTTGTGTTCCAATCTGAATATGCACAATACTGGGTACATTACAAACGTTACCTGGATGATATCTGTATTTTTTGGAAAGGTAGTGAGGAAAAGTTAATAAAATTTATAGATTACTTAAACCACACCACTAATTTCTTGAAATTCACTTCTCACATTACACATGACCATATGAACTTTCTTGACGTTACTATTAGAAAAGACATCCCAGGGCAGCAGTTTACATCTAATGTATACGGAAAGGAAACTTTTTCTAATTCATACCTATATTTTACCAGTTCTCACCTGTTCAAACAGAAGTATTGTTAAGGGACAATTTGTCCGTAGTTGTAGGATGACTTCTTTGGATTTGGACTTCGAAGAAGAAAGTCAGAGAGTTAAAGAAATGTAGGTAGGAGGTATCCTAATTATTTAATTGAAGAAGTCTTGGAGGAAGTTAAGAATGGGAGAACAGGTAGGTTTGCCCCTATTCTGGGAACAGGAGATACAGGTGTGGTAGTACCAATACATGTGCAGGGTACCACACAACACCTAGAGGTGAAGTCACCAGTAAAGAATTCAAGAAATTTTTGGGGGTAATTATGTTATGTTCTATAACCAGAATACCTCTAGGGTTAAAAACATTAACATTGGAGCAGGTTCAAGGTGTTATTCAGAGTTGGATGTTTCATTTACTAACACCCTAGGATTTACATACAAAAAAGGAAGGAATCTCAAAAACTTACGGGAGCACAGTGGTTCTATTGTTTCGTGCAAGAAATTGGGAACTTACAAATGTGGGTCATGTGTACAATGTCCATATATACTTAGACAGGATTCTGTATATATCTTATAGAGATTATCAGATTCAGAGTAGTAGTTTTTCCAATTGCAACAGTGAAGGCTTGATTTATTTAGCCTTATGTAAAACCTGTGGGGCATTTTACATTGGAAAAACTACTCGTAAACTTAGAAGGAGGATTTATGAGCACACATATGCTATTAGAGCCCAAGACACTAATAACGCCTTGTTCAAACATACCATGATTTGTCCGCAAGCAAAATGGGGCTTTTTTGTTGTAGAAATGGTTAAATGTGATATGAGGGGGGGCTCGTGGGAAGACAGGATAGAGGTGAGAGAAATATTTTGGCAGTTGTTATTGGAAGCCAACTGATCCCCAGGGCTCAATGAATACATATCCATTGCCCCAATTCTAAAAATGAGAGCTGCAAAACTATAAAGTAAGTGTAACACACTGTTTTACAAGTTCTTTTTGCTGGTTCTTTGTATTTATTTGTTCAGCACATTGTAACAATTTTAGCATTTACATATATACTTTTATTTCAAAGTTTTTAAAAAATGTACGTTTTTATCTTTACTTGTGGCAAGTTGTTAGGTTATCATGATTATTTTATTGGTTTCAATTAAACAATTGTTTAAGTTTTGATTAAAATTGGGAGGGGTATATAAGTTGGCACAGCTTTTTATTAATTTATTCTATATCTGAAGAAGTCTAGTGGACGAAAACGCATTGTATTGTGTGGCGTTTATGTGAATAAACCTGCTGTTGCTTTTATCTTCAGGCTCGTGGCTTTATTACCTCCTGCCTCTTTTGGGTGCCTGTTGTGGTTTTATTGGTTCTTGGTTCTATGGCACCTTTTCCTTGGAGTTTTGGTTGCTTTCTAGTGCTGGCGTCTTGTAAGAGGGTTATTGTACCAGCTCTTGCATTATCCATGATCCAGCTATCATTATCTATGAGGAACGTGTGTCTTATATCTTTTTTTTCTACATTTTCAAATGCAGGTTGTGTGCAGTTAAATTTTGAAACAAGAAGGAATGTGCATAGTCATTGTAGATTGGAATACAATGTTATCTACCTTATGACTCGGAAAATCGTCATATGATAGCGATGTTACTGCATCACCAACATGCTATTTCCTTATGTTCCATTCAATTGAGAAATGATGAGGGAAGACCTGGCAAAATGTCTTTAGCATTTACAAGTCATTTGGAGATTGACCTCATGATATTTCTATTTGACATTTCTGTTAGACCTTGTAAGTTCATATTCTTGACTTGGAATATGCTGCCTACAGTTTTATTGTCTACCATGCACTATGCATGCAACCTGTTACGGCTCAGTGACTACATATCATTTCTCATCATTGTTAACTCATTCTCTTCAGTACAGCTCTTTTGAGTGTGTACCTTTAACTCACAGTGGGCATGGCTTGAGCCTTTAAAAAATGAAGTTATCACTTTACAATTCTAACAAATACTCATTGACAAAGGTCAAATATCAATAGGATTGTGTTTGCCATCATGTATGCTTCAAGATAAAATATTCTGATACCTTGTATGTAGCATGTTTTTGGAATTATTAATGCAAATATGAACAAGCAATATTTGACGCCTAGAGGCACAGTAGGAGTAAACTGCAGAAATGCCTGGAGACGTCTTTCTGATGTAACGAGTTAAAGGGAAAAAAGAGAAATTTGAATACCTATTTACTTACTGTCGAAGACGGTGACACCGGTTTCTTCTACTGTTGTTTAAAGTTAGTACTATGCACAACTGTACTTTCTACACCTCTACCATTTAATGTGAGCGCTTTTGTACAAAAATTCATATGTACTTCTTCAGACATTATTACCCAGCTATCCATGCCTTAAAAAAGACTACATAATTGATTGTGATTTTACCTTTCCGCCTTTTGTTTTTGTTTTAAACGGTTTGAGTTTTCTTTTTTTACTTTCTACACATCTCTGAAGTTTATTGGTGAATGAGCTTACCTGTATGACAGTTTAATGCCAGCATATGAAATAAGTCAACTATACATACAATGATTTATTTTGATAGTCTGCTTATAGTGGACTGTTCATTTAGCTTTAAGTTAATTATAGAAACACACTATTTACACTTGTTTAAAAATGAATCGATCTGCTTATCTTCCAGATATGCATAGTTCAAAAAATGCTGTGTGCCATAAAATAGTATTAAAAATATCTGCAATAAAATGCTTTTATAAGATAATTTTTAACTGTATTCATTATGCATATTCATCTCTTTAAAAGAAAATGGTTACTATTTAGAGAAAGCCTAATAATAGCATGCTGCAAATTTATATTTTTAAAACTATTGTTTGTCAGCAATTTATATTGAAAAACATGAACACCCACAGCTTTTGTCATAATATGCAGATTTTTTTGCTTCATTTTGTGTATACTTTAGATAGTAGAGGCTGATTATGATCCGGTTCCTGAAGGAATTTACTCTGAGAAGGTGACAGAAATAATTAACAGGTAATTAACAATATTACTGCATGTAGATTTCAAATGTTATCATAAAATTTATTAGTGGAATAAGTCACAACTTTTGGTGTTAATGCTGAGGTAGTGAATATGTGTCCTAATATGTTTCCTAGTGATCATAAAACCTGCTATATTGCCTAGTATAGAGAGTTGATTGGTTAAGTAGGGCATGGGGGTAATACATGCTGTTTTTGTTAAGTTTGTCAAGGTTCTGAATTCCCTCACACTGAGTCTTCTTTGACTTTAATTGAGTGACAGGAACAGGGCAAAGATGTAGAGGCACTTCCTTTTTTAGAATGTGTTCTGTATATTTGCCAGTGACAAGTTATCAGCTGTAAGCATTACACTTACCATTTGCATTTTTTTGTTATGCACCAATTTAAGCAGTAATGTTTACTACAAAACATAATGCCCTGTTTATATTTAAAATGCCCTTACCACGAACATAATCATTTTACTGGACGTAAATAGGATTAATAATCCTCTTTAAGATTGCCACAAAGCTAAAAGTTAGTTTTTGTTTATCTTTTATGCATTTATTTATTATCCTTTAACTGAGTAAGTACATTTACAGCCACAGCCCTTGCCATAAGGACAGGGTAAATTAGAGTACCTAAATGTATTTACTGTTTAGTCTAGCTAACCAGTCAACATGTTTATGGAGGACACTCATGAACACTTGGAGGAAAACGTGCAAGCTTTACACAATTACAGGAAGTCATGATTGATCTCCAGATCCTGGTGCTGGAAGGCAAAGCTCTTTTCACTAAGTCGTGTTTATTGGAAAATAGGGATCTAGATGAGTCTACACCTAGGAAAGATGAAAGCTCATACCACTTAAAACACAAAGGCTGAGATTCAGAAAGAACCATGTCGTGAGCACAAAGTGGTGCAGCCGTAAAGGGCATTTCCTGTTGTCACAGAAAATGTGATTCAGATACATGTTTTGCTGCATTATCAGCTAATTTACACATTTCTGAATCTAGCAGTGTTACAGCTAGTGCTAATCAGAACTTAACTGTGGTAGTCACTGCTGGTTGACTGTGCATTGTGTTGACACAGACACCTCCCTCTTTCACTGTCCCAGAAGGATGCACATATTCAAACACACACACACACACACACACACACACACACACACACACACACACACACACACACACACAGTGTGTCTATCCTTCACAACTGTGCCTGAGTTTCTAGACCATTCCTGATGTTGTCTCTCATTTTTGCACTGTACCTCATAAATCGTGGATGATTACAGTCATGCACCAATGCCAGATACCGTGATGCAAGACCTGATGCTCTATTAACATTTAAGTGACTTAGAATAATAATTAAAAGGTCTCCCTGATGTGCTTCTCTCTGCTTTGTCCAGATGGCTTGAGCACAGCCATTGAGAGGTATGGCAGCTCCCATATGCATATGGGTAGTCCCTCATCCCTCTCATCTGTTCCTGATTTTATAGAACATCCCTGATTTTGCCTCTTATACTTTGCCTGTCCCTTGTAACATATGGACCACACTGGAGTCAGAAGACAGACATTGCATTTTCATACTTCTCAGTGTTCAGAAAATGCATCATGATGCAAGGCAGTTTGCTCTAGTAACTTTGCTTGTCTTAAAGCAATATGTAATGAGTGTTCCTGGTGTATAGTGCATCCCCTCCCCCACCAGCTCTTATGTTCAAACATGTTTCGGGCCGCAAAACTCATTGTTCATTGTTTTGTTAACTTTGTAAGTGACTTAGGGTAATATTTAAAGAGTGTACCTGATGTCTAGTCCCCCCCCCCTTTCTTCTTATTGTTCGGAAAATTCTCTATGCTGCAAAACCTATTGCTCTATTCACTTTTTATGTGACTAAGAGTAATATTTAAACATTTCCTGGTGTCTAGTGTTTTCTATTGCTCTATTAACTTTTTATGTGACTAAGAGTTATATTTAAACATTTCCTGGTGTCTAGTGTTTTCTACAACTACTACAGGCTTTGCTTGTTAGTCTGTGAGAGTTTAGAGTTACGGAAGCTCCCCCCACAAACAAACACACACGCACGCACACACTCACACTCATTGTAGATCAGAAACCCCAATCTCATCGCAGTCAAGGACCACACTTACCTATTCACTCATACAGAGAGACACACACACTCACAAATACATTCACACTCATCGTAGATCAGACACCCCACCTTATCACAGTCAAGGACCACACTTCTACACACACACACACACACACACACACACACACACACACACACACACACACACACACACAAACCTACATTAACTGTCCCCTAACTATACCCCCCTACTGTGACCACCCAGGCAGACACACTCACATGAGACCACTACTTTTTGACTATGTTAACCAAAACTGCTGTCTGTGCTGCTTTGTGCAGTTGCATAGATAGGATGTAACATGACCATGAAGATGGCTCACCTTGTTGATCCTGCACATAGACTCACTGTGGTGAGAAAGGCACTGCTTCTAGTGGTAGCAGCTAATGTTAGGGATTACCACTGGTGGTGGTACTTTCTGAATCTCTGCCAAAGTCACGTGAAGTGTACAAGCCCATTTCACATTCAAGTCACTCTGCAGATTTTATTTTTACTCTTATAAAATCTCATTACCAGTCCTTCCAGTTTGATTTGTTTGTCATTTTTTTTACAACATTTGAGCTAGAGGCTTTCTGGTGCTGCAGTAGCAAGTATCCACTTACTAACTCAGGTGACTAGTTAATGAGACTCATATGATTATATATTAGAACATATGCATTGCATTGTGCTTTTGGGAACTAGGTGGTGGTGAAATATGCAGTCAGTATGCATTTTAAGACCTTAAACCAAATTTATTTTTGCTGTGAAATGTGACATACATATGTTGTGCCTTATTGCTGACTAGGCTGTAATTTCTGAAGGCAGTGAGAGAACTGCCTTCTTGCAATAAGCTGTAAACTGTTAAAACAACAAGCAGTCATATGAGAAGGCAAAGCCATAATATACACAGAAGCAAGAATCCCTTCTCAATATTTCTATTGGACTGAATTGCCCTTTTGGTATGCATAGTCTGTGTTGTATTTTTCACTGAACTGACCTGTGTTTGAGATTGCTATGCTTAGGCATGGATCATTGCTAATTTATTGATATATAAAGCAATTATATCATTGCTTGGTATTGTTTTCTTTTACTGGAAGAAAACCTCTTGCTAAGATCAGTGGTCAATAGTTGTATGACAGAAACGGCTGTACGATCCTTTAGATACAAATAAAAAACAAACTCCACAACAGACAAGGTAGAAAATGCACTGAATACTCATAAATAAAACTGTACCAACAATGTAGTAAAAAAATCATCATCACAGGAGAGAAAGAGTGTTTGTTAAGCACTTTCATTCATTTTATTTGCTGAACTTCATCAGAGCTAAAGTAATTAAAACACTCCCTCCCTTGTATATAGGGTTTCCACCTGTCCCACTTTGTGAGGGACGGTCCCTCTTTGGGCAGTTGTGTCCTGCAAAGAAATCAAAAAATGGCAAGTGTCCTGAGATTTTAGGACAAACATATTTCCTATATTTTATGTAATAGTTGCATAAAACAGTTATTCTGTATCTAAAACACCTTAATGTTATAAGAAACAGAATAAGCAACTACAATTCTACAAGAATAAGTTTTTATTTAGGCAAAAAAGTGAAGTTCTGTCCTTTGTACTGACTGTGCTTATGTTTTGCCCTGCAAAATCTGATATTTGTACCAAAAATGGCCCACTTTGGGCATTTGAAAAGGTGGTAACCCTACTTGTATGCCATTAATTGACATCACATTACTTAATGAATCATTTGTTTAAGATACATAGTTAAATAATGAAAACATATTAAAATCATAATAAATTCATGATTAACTAAACCGTAAACAAAATATTTAGTAATACATAAATTTAAAGCTTTAAAAGACACTTAATGTTCACATTGTCATTAAGACCTGGCAATTTATCAGCTTGTAATAATATTTGCCAATTTAAACTTCAAGAATAGTATTAATATCTCCACTGAAAGCAGCCAGTTTGACATAATCAATGACAAAAAATATGAACTTTTTAAAATCAACACACAACAAAGAATGCTTAGCTAATGCAATGGTTATGTCCTTATTTATGACAGTCAACAAATGCTCATAAATTCTTTTTGACAACTTTCTTTTAGTTTTGCCTACTTAAAAACGGTCACATGATTCACAAGTGGCTAAACAGACAACAAAAGGTAGATTCATAAGTAAATCTGCTTTTTGTGTCCAACATTGAGCATTGTTGTACTTCAAAATAACATTTGAACCTTCATTAATATACCTGAAATATTTACGTGCATTACATTTGAATATACTATATGTAGTGGTAACATTTTCATATGGAATGTCTTCAAAAGTTTTTTTCAAATCAGATGATTTCTTACAACTAAAACTAGGTGCAAGACCTAGAACCGAGGAGAAATTTTTATTTCCTACCACGACATTCCAATTTTTAGTAATGACATTTCTTATATCATTCATCTCCAGAGAAAGAGGCAAAGGAAATGTTCTTGTTTTAGAAAATGTCTGCATTACTATTATTCATAGCATTCTTAGTAGACAGGTGCAAACCTGGTATTCCTCAATCTTGATCAGAAAATAGCTGTTTTAGATAGAGAACCTCTTTATCAGAATTAACATCATTCCTAATAAGTCACTATGTTTTATAAACTACCCCCTGATCACATTGTGCTTCATGAATCTAGGATGCTGACTGTCAGACACTAGATAGTTATTAGTAAAAGTAGTTTTCCTATAAGTGTTACTTTGAAAAGTGCTATTTTCACTATCCTTTTTAATTTCAATATGTAAACACTGGACTGAACTACCTAAGCCACCTTTAGTAAAAAAATAAAAGCCATACTGTTTCTGAGTTCAGTGAAAACAATTACCAAATTTGTCTGAATCTCCTCCCCAAATTAAAAATAAATCATCTATATCCATCCATCCATCCATCCTCAACCCCTTTTTCCCATATATCTTCTGTAAAATTAAACATTTTGAAATAATGTATGTGTTCTTAAAAATTCATCTTCCTATCAACTCATCACTACATTTGCAAATGAGGGTGCTATCCTTGCACCCATGGCTACACCTTTTTTCTGTTTATAGTAAGTATCATTAAAACTGAAAAAAAGTTATTATTCAGAGCTAATTCAGTAAATGAACAAATAGTGTTAACAGCACTACTAGTGAAATTAGTAAACTTACACAAATAATTTCTTATATAATCCACACCAGTACCTCGGGGATATAAAAGTATATAGGGAGACCACATCCAATGCCATTAATAATTTTCCTGCAAATATATATATATATATATATATATATATATATATATATATATATACATACATACATACATGTAATGCATCCAATAAAGCCCAAGAGTCTTTCAGCTAAAAATTAGAATTCTGGTCTACAGGATTCATCACAGAATCTAAGAAAATTAAGATGTTTTCTGTCTTACTACCATCTGTTGCAATGATTGGTCTAAACGTGGGAAGGCTGTTTTCACTAATAAGATCGTGGGTTTTCAGAAAAAAAGAAAAATCAAGACATTTTCAGAAATTCAACTTGTAAAAAAATCAAACATACCAGTATTAATGTGTCTTGATGTTGAAAAATAGTATTGAGTTTCTAAAAGAAAACAATAATAGTATTTACAGAAGTTTATTGATAATAATCAGTATTAACATTTGCATCAGAAATGAAACATAATCAGTGTAATTCATAAAGACAAATTTATTCCCCTTGCCAGCAATCCTTAATCCTTTAGTTTTTCTAAGCTCGGAAAGTTCCAGTCTTTCAATTAATGTCATATTGAAAAACTTTTTGTTGACTGGGGCATGTATAAGATCACGAATGTCCTTTTCACAAATGTCAGCAAAAACCTGTAAAATATTGTTCAATGAGGAGTTAAATGCACTCTTTTTTTTCTTTAAAATGTAACTAGCACTAACATGTGAACAATTTGCATCATGCAAAATATATAAGTTCAGTTTTTGTACAAACAACTTAAGATCTTTGATAACTTCGGTAACAGTCCTATGAGCATGAGCAAAAGTAAACCTTTTTCTAAATACTGCTAGATGTCTGCTATAGTTCTTAACTGTACAAGTTGCCATATTATTATTAGCAGATATTGTTCTTCTCCTCTTCCTTACTTTTTGCCTTTTGAAAAAAACGTGATTCACTTTTACATTCTTTTGAGTCATCACTGGAAAAAGGGAAGACGGCTGAGAAGTTTCAGTCACACACTTATGTCTCAACCTCCTATCAAAAAGATTTGAAGTAACATCTAATAAATTATAGCTCAGTCCAGGGACCATATCTTCAGAAGATCAGAAAGTATCAGAAATCTGACTAACTTGTACATTGCTATTCACTGGGAGTGAAGCATCATGTAAAACATTTGTATCCATGCTGTCTGAAAAAGTCTCAAGTGGATAAAGCATACATTGCAGAATATTTCATTAATTTTCTCTGCTTTCTATTAGCAATTGTGGCTATATGTCTATCTAATTTTGTTTTAATACCATTGTATTCAGTTGTACATTCACTAAAACAAAGATGTTGTCTAACAGAACAATTTAGCTTCTGAATAACATGTTTTTTTTTAAAACAAAGCTTATCTTTATAATCAGCAACCAAATAAGTCATAACTTGCAAGCATATTTTATTAAAAATTTCTGCTAACTTTTTATACAGTGAGTCGTTTTGCTTAGTGCCAACTTCCTGGATTGCTATGCAGTGTTCAAGATAAAAAAAATCTCCATTTCAACAGTTTTAAGTTTAAGTAACTATTTCTCCAATTCAATAATCCGAGACCTACAATCACTTAATGGTGAAAAATTGTTAGTATTTAAAAGTGCATTCACATATGTAGTCTTAATGCATCCAAAAGGGTTAGCACTGCTTTGTAAAATATTGTCCAAATTATAACATGAAACGTTATCAGTTCCGCATGTAGAATGTGATATTTCATTATTATCAGCACTTTGTCCATCAAATACACTTCATTCGCTAGTGTCTTGAACTACCTGCTCTGTATTAGAGTTAATACTTGTAACATTAGATGTTATGTGATCCTATCTCGCCTGCATTCTGTACTGATGGGCTCAGAGCCGATCCTCGGCTCCAACTCGGCACGCTATGCTATAAAGCGAAGCCTCTTATTGGCTGAGCTATTCTCTATCCCAGGATGCACCACCACTAATCGCCCAGATCTCGTTTGCCGCTTACAAGCTAGGACGTGGTCTCAAACTTGGCTGAGCTAAGTGCTGTTTTTTCCTAAAGTTTTCCTGTCAGGAAATGCTCTATTCTTACCCAAAAGCTGTTTTAACAGCTATTGTTGTGTACGGCGTGTTTTTTGGTATAATTTTGTGGTAAATTTGTGTGTTTGATTAGGGAAAGGTTTCCCGTTTAAGTTAGAGGGGCCTTCCCCTATTCCTTAGCAAGTTTTCTCTTTTTTTAAGGAGGTCAAGTACCTGTTTAAGTTAGAGGGTTCTTGGCCCTCCTTTTTGGTGTTTGTGATATTTGTATTGTACTGGTTAATTTTGATCTATCTTAAAAAAAAAAAAAAAAAAAGGATTTATTGTTGTTTAAAATCTTTGTTTTCTGACTAGATAGTGTTTTTTTTCCACTGTTATAGTGAGTGTTTTAGAGGCATTATGTCCAAAGAACATAGACCCTCAGGATTCAAGAAGTGCACGAGGTGCAATTATAAAATGTCTATAACCGATGATCACTCCTCGTGCGTATATTGTTTAGGCGCCAAGCACCTACAGGAGTCCTGCAGCGTGTGTCACGCCTTTTCCTCTAGGGTCCTCCAAGAGAGGAAGAATAAATTAATCTTGAAAGGGCTGATTAAACCCTCCTTCGAGGAGGCCTTATCTTCCTCTTCCTCTCCAACTAAGAAAAAGAAAGCGTCGGCTCCGACCAGCCCGTCGGAACCGACTACTAAGAAATCCAGGCAGGCTTCTCCATCGGCTCCACGGACTTCAGAGCCGAGGGCGGAACGGTCTGCCTCGATGCCCCCAGTCTCGACTCCTCTGGTTTCGGAGCCGATGACTGGGGCTTCGAGAGGCGGGTCACCTTCATCGGCTCCACTGATTTTGGAGCCGATGAGGGTTGCCGGCTCAGACTCTTCCCCTTCGGCGCCAAAGCCCTCCTCGGCACCTTGGGAAATTGTTTTGGGATCTCCCTCGGCACCGATACTGGTTGAGTCCATTTGGAGCCGGTCCCCCAGTCCTTCGGAGCTGATGGAGAAGTCGGTTCGGACCCGATCGGTTTCCTCTCGATCTTCCAAGATGTCGGATTCGGACATCGACAGGGTGCTCCTAAGACTATTTCAGTCTCCTGTATTCCAGAAATTAGTTTCGGCTCCAGCCCATTCGGCTTCGGAGCCGATGGCCCACCCTGTAGTTCTGGTTCCTCCTCCAACAGCCTCGGCACCGTTGGAGCCGGTGCTGGTGGAGCCGATGGAGGTTTTCGGGTCGGCCCCGACCCTCACTCCAACCCCGGCTCTCGAGTCAGAGTTCGGTACACGGACCTCCTCTGTCGGCCCCGGGGGGGACGCTTTGGGACTGATGTTTTCGGTTCCGAGCCTTCCTCTCGGTGCGTCGGCTGCGGGGGTACCGTCTACTGTTGTGGCCATGGGGGTTGGACCTTCCCAGGATTCTGGTGGTCCGGCCTTCAGGGCCGTGAGGCGTGCGTTAGCCAAATCTTCTTTGGCTACCTCCACGATCCCACCAGCACCTTCCCTACATACGGAGACTGGGTCTTTGGTAGTCTCCCTGTCCTTAGACAGCGGAGCCCTGGGGCCTGAGGTCACCCCCACTGGGGGTTCCTCCCATCCTGGAGGTCCCTCTGAAGCTTCTTCAGAGGAACCCCCAAGGAAACGATCGTGCAAGAGGAAGCACGTCGACTCCCCTGATGAGTCTCTCACGTCAGACACTGATCTTGATGATGCGGAAGGGTCCCCTAAGTCGTCCTCAGATGATGTCTCCTTTGCAGACATCTTGGAAGCCCTCAAACAACGAGGCAGCTGGCATTCCAAACCCCCTTCTGCTGACGAGTTGGTGTTCTTTAACGCCTTCGGGGCTCAGCCCTCCGCCTCCTGGGTGTCTCCGCCCTTCGATGAGCTCCTAGATTTGATCTGTCGAAGGGCATGGGAACATCCAGACTCTGTGGAACCGGTGCCTGCTCGCCCAAATAAGTTCCTATCAGCACCCCCAGAGAAGGAGTTTTTGACCAAAGGTGTGGCTGTAGATGCCTTGGTGGTGGCATCTGCTACCCAACAAGATGTAGCAGAGGCTTCGACGTCCGTCCATCCTCCTAATAAGGAGTCTAGGAGCATGGATCGGTACGGGAAGTGCACCCTCAGTTCAGCGGCCTTTACCTTAAGGTCCCTGAACTATTTAACGCACTTCACCAGGTTTCAGAGGGATCTGATCAAGGAGCTTTCCGATACCCTCTTGGGTAACCTACCTGAGCAGCTGGCCCAGACAGTTGGCTCTCAGTTGGCTACGCTGTCATCGATATCAAACTCGTCCATGAGGCTCATTTCATATGTGGCCGAGGGGGCGAGTAGGGCGGCGGGTACGGGTATTGCTCTATGGAGGCAATCCTGGCTCCGCCTGTGTCATTTTGCGGAAGCCTTTAAGTCTTCCTTTGCCGACGCTCCCTTTGATGGGTCCTCTTTGTTTGGACCCAAGGTAAAGGACACATTGACCCGCAGCGAGCAAGAAGGTAAGACTTTGACTGCCGTAGGAGCACGATTTTCCACTCACTTATCCCAAGGCTAAAAGTGGAGGGAAAATGTGGTTCCGTAGATCCCAGAAGTCTTATCCCTCGCAGCAGGACGATCCCTCTTCTAGAGGCAGAGGAGGGGGAAATTTTTCTGGAAGACGCCGTCCCAGAGGCAGCAGAGGCCCCCGCAACACTGGAGACCGCGAATCCTTTCGTGGCTCTTCAGCCTTCCACAATCCCTGAAGGATTGCCCGACTGTGCAGCTCCAGAGCCAGTCGGAGGTCATTTGTCGAGGCACCTAAAAGCCTGGGAAGGTATCACTCAGGACCGATGGGTGCTTCGAATTATCGCCAGAGGTTACGCCATCCCCTTTTCTCACTCCCCACCTCCGTCCAAGAAAATCCCAGACCCGCCACCCAGTCAACGGGAAATTGCAGCCTTAGAAGTCTCAAAGCTGCTTCAAAAAGGAGTCATCCAACCGGTCCCCGCAGACCAGATCGGATTAGGGACTTACTCAAGATTCTTTTTGGTGCCAAAAAAGACTGGGGACTTGAGACCCATTTTGGATCTCAGCATTCTAAATCGTTCAGTCAAAAAGTCCAAGTTCTGAATGGTCACCTTACAATCCATTCTCCCACTGCTGGAGAAAGGTGTTTGGATGTGCTCCATAGATCTCAAGGACGCTTATTACCACATCCTGGTAGATCAGGCATCCAGGAGACATTTGCGCTTCAGCCTAGGAGACAGTCATTTTCAGTTCCACGCGCTGCCCTTTGGTCTCACCACAGCCCCCAGGGTGTTCACCAAATGTTTGGCGGTCGTGACTGCTCACCTGAGGAGTCTAGGATTCCAGGTGTTTCCGTATCTGGACGACTGGCTCCTAACTGCCACCTCCAGGCATCTACTATTGCAGAACCTACAAGCCACAATATCACTAGGCACTTCCCTTGGGATCACCTTCAATTGGCCAAAGTCTGTGTTGCTGCCATCTCAGCGCATAAGATTCATCGGAGTAGAGATAGACTCAAACCGAATGCGGGTCTATCTTTCTACAGAAAGGATACAAACTATACAGGCTCAAGTCCGAGCCTTGCTTCTCAGATCCAAAGCTCCAGCCAGGATGGTCCTGCAGCTATTGGGATCTATGTCGGCCACTGTTCTTCTGGTCCCCCTAGCAAGGTTGCATATGAGAATTCTCCAGTGGCTTCTTTCGACACAGTGGTCCTTTCAGGATCTCCCTCTCAGTCACCTCATACGGATCACGGAAACCTGCAAACGGGACCTTCGCTGGTGGCTGGTGCCCTCCAGTCTGGATCAGGGTCGACCCTTTGTTCCACCTCCTCCTATGGCCACTTTGACTACGGACGCCTCCCAGATGGGGTAGGGGGGCATTCCCTGGGCAGGTCAGTCCAAGGCAAATGGCATTCAGAAGAGAGTCTTCTTCATATCAACATTTTGGAAATGAGGGCGGTGCTTCTATCTCTACAAGCCCTCCATGATTACCTCCCTCAGGGTGTAATTGCCGTTCACTCCGACAACATGTCAGTGGTCTGGTATCTGAACAAGCAGGGAGGAACCAGATCCTACCCTCTTTGCAGAGAGGCCATGAGAGTCTGGGAATGGGCAGTGGTGACCAGACGTTTTCTGATAGCAACTCATATCCCTGGCGAATCCAACGTGATAGCCGACAGACTGAGCAGAACTATCCTCTCTCCTCACGAGTGGTCTCTGAACAATGCAGTGACAACTCAGATCTTCAGCAGATGGGGAACTCCTTGTTGCGACCTCTTCGCAACCCCGCTGAACGCGAAGTGCAGAAAGTTCTTCTCCCTCACTCCAGCTCCGGGGGAGAGTCCTATGGACGCATTAGCCCATCCTTGGCCCACTGGCTTGCTATACGCCTTCCCCCCAGTTCCCCTCCTTCCCAGAGTGATCCAAAAGGCGTCTCACTTGGGGAGCAAAATGATCTTAGTTGCCCCTTACTGGCCTCGTCAGGTATAGTTCCCCTATCTTCGGAAATATGCACTGGACGGTCCATGGTTCCTGGATCAGATCCCAGACCTATTAACTCATCAGTCGGGACAACTCCACCAGTCCCTTCACACTTTGAAGTTAACAGCTTGGCTCCTCCTCTTCCGACTATAGTCAGGAATCATACCTTAGACCCGGAAGTCATACATATCTTATCTTCGGCCCACAAGTCTTCCACTAAGAAATTGTATACTAGCAAATGGAAGAGATTCGCTATTTGGGCTCAACTCCAGGGTCTGGATCCCATCACTATTCCTGTATCGGAAGTCCTGAAATTTCTAACTTCCCTATTCAATCAAGGTTCTTTAGTCTCTACCATCAAGGTCCAATTGGCAGCTATTTTCAATTTTCATGAATCTATAAACCCACCTTTAATGAGCAACAGATTGTGTAAAACCTTCATGAAAGGTGCTGCGCTTTTACGACCTCCGATTTCTCATCCTGCTCCTCCGTGGGATCTCGATGTGGTATTACGTGCCTTAACCACCTCCCCCTTCGAACCGGCAGCAACATGTGATTTAAAATTTCTATCTTGGAAAACTGCCTTTCTGGTTGCGATTACTTCTGCCAGAAGGGTTTCAGAGCTTCAAGCTCTATCTGTAAAACCACCGTACCTGGTTTTTCACAAAGATAGAGTATCCCTCAGGCCTAATCCATCCTTTGTCCCTAAGGTTTGTTCCAGTTTTTGCCTGCAACAGTCATTAGAACTTCCAGTTTTCTTTCCAAAGTACTCAAACAAAGCAGAATACATATTCCACACATTGGATGTCCACAGGCAATTGCGTTTTTATTTAGATAGGACCAAACAAACAAGGAAAACAGATCAATTGTTTGTGTCCTTTTCGGATAATAAATTGGGCAAAGCTGTCACAAAGGTCACTATTGCCAAATGGATCAGGGACTGTATTAGTCAAGCTTATTCCTCTTCTAATAAAGAGCTTACGACTTCTGTCAAAGCTCACTCTACAAGAGCTATGGCTACTTCAATAGCATTCCATTCTAAGCTTGCCATTAGTGACATTTGTGCTGCGGCTACGTGGTCTTCCCCGCACACTTTCATTTCCCACTACAAATTGGATGTGGCATCTCGGGGGCGAGCTTCATTTGGTTCCACAGTGCTCAGGAGTGTTTTCCAGTGAGCCACCCAGGATTTAGGTGCTAGGGACGCTGTCCCATCAGTACAGAATGTAGGCGAGATAGGATCACATAACATCTTTTAGTTATGTACTCACCATAACTTTAGATGTTTGGGATCCATCTCGCCTACATTCCCAATAACCCACCCTCCTTCCCCCTGCCTTGGAGATCAGAAGAGATCGGACAGTCTGAATTCTATTGTTTCATCTTGAAACATCTGGCAATGTTATATAAACAAGTTATGTGTGTGTGCATGAATGCGGACAAACAAGATCTGGGGGATTAGTGGTGGTGCATCCTGGGATAGAGAATAGCTCAGCCAATAAGAGGCTTCGCTCTATAGCATAGCGTGCCAAGTCGGAGCCGAGGATCAGCTCCGAGCCCATCAGTACAGAATGTAGGCGAGATGGATCCCAAACATCTAAAGTTATGGTGAGTACATAACTAAAAGATGCCAAACAACATCCAAGAGGCTGAATATTTATTAAAAGTCCATGCACTTGTGGTAGCAAACCAGTCAAAGTTTGTGTAAGGTTGTTGAGCTCTGTGGGAGCAGGATGTATAGTCAAATTCAAATCTGAATCATCTCCATCATTGTAAAAACCTATGGGTGAACAGGTGATAGCATGTATAGCCTTCATGCCATAAACCAAAAATCAAACCAAACAGAAATGTGTGTACAATCTTCAGATACAAATAAAAAGCAAATTCCACAACAGACAAAGTAGAAAATGCACTTGTGAATAAAAACTGTAGCAACAATGGAGAAAAAAAAATCTCATAGGAGGCAAAGAATGTTTGCTAAGCACTTTAATTCATTTTATTTGCTGAACTTCATCAGAGCTAAAGTAATTAAAACACTCCATCCCTTATATATCATTGATTAGCATCACATGACTTAATGAAGCATTTGTTTAAAAATACGTACAGATATTTGTAAATGTTGCTGTAGGAACAAAACTTAGTCCTATCTACCTTTCCACTTATGTAATATAACTGACCCGAGTGCATCAGTTGTTTTTTTCAGTAAAAATGAAACCCATGTGCCTCTGAATAACAAGAAGAAAAAAACTGAGGAACTACTCTGTATAAATACAGAAGAGGTCTGAAATATGACAGATGGAGAATAACCTATTTTGTTATAAAACAATAAATACAATAAAATGCTGGGTAGGAACTTTTATTTTGCAACAAAGACTTCATTACACTAAAAAACAAAATACTCCATAGAAATATTTGGGTCCATATCATGTCAGTGAAATGGCATTACAGTGAATGCCGTTTCACTGACACATATAGACTGAAATTGGAAAAGCGCAAACGCTCAGGTCAGTGATTTCTTTCCCAGGGAAAGAAGTCACTTGGTCTGAGCTGTGGCATTGCCGATCTTGGAGTTGGTATATTTAGTTAGGGGGGGTGTGGAAGGGGAAGCCCCCCCACTTTGTAATGTTTTAAGTGTATGTTGTGTTTTGTTGGTTCACCGATTTTTTTCTATGGGAAAAAAATTAGTGAACTGGGGTTTTGCTTTTTTAAGACGTTGGTCTATATGTGTAGGCAAAATGACATTCGCTGTAATGGCGTTTCATTGACATAATATAAACCCAAAATATTTATATACCACCTTGTGTCACCTGCCAACATCACATGACCAAAAAACATTGTATTGCCCAACCTAATAATGTAATCCATTATTTATTAAAAAAAATAAACTAAAATTTAGACATCAGCGTCTATTGTTATGTTTCTTTTTCAAAGCTAGTTTAAAATTAATAACTCCTCTCAAACCTGGATTTTGGGTAGCATCTACATTTATTTGCCTTTGGAATTCGTTATACTCCAACTCTTCTTCTCTTTTGCTCCCATTAACTCTGTTCTATAGCACAAAAAATAAACTTTTTGAAACTAGAACACTCTTTAGAATGTTTATACTTGGCATATACCACATTCTTGTTTTTAATGAAGTAATAATAATGCTCATATAGGTTTTCTTTTGATTTTCTATTTGTGTTTCCTATATAATAACTATCACAGGCTGTGCAGGTTATGGCATAAACAAGTCTGAATTGAATGTAAAGTAATTCTATGCCTTATATGTTTTGTTTTCAGTAGAAGCACAACATAAACTCTCTCCTTCTGAAGTATAGCTACGACATTTGCTGGCTAAACATTTGTAAGTGTCCACTTTCCATTTCTCTTTATATTGTTTTCACAATTTCTTTCAAAAATGTTTTAATATTCTTACCTTTCTCATTTATAAATAACAGTCTATCCCATAAAATTTCTCAGGTTTTTGGTTAAGATGCAAGATGCAAGAATACACCAATTGTTGATAATAACATACTTTAAGCTTGTCACTATCCACTGAATGTCTAATTTGCATGGCCATTTTTTGTATTTATTTTAAGGAACCATTAATTACTATTGCAGGGTACCCTTAACAGAAAATCTTTTATATAAATAATTAAGTGAATCCTCTATTTTTCTTGTCTTCTGATGTCAAATATTTTACCCTTATAGCCTGGCTTTTAATCATATTTTCTTAGATATGCTTGATGTATAATACCATAATATAACATTAAGTTTGTTACTGAATTTTTGTAACATATACTTGTGCCAAAGAATATCTTTGTCCCACCTTTGTATATTTCTACATTCAGAAATGTAGTTTTAATTTAATCAGAATTAACACTGACACTGTACTGTACTAATGGTGTTCTTATCTTGTATGAGGTCCAATAATTTATTTTCATTTTTGGTCTATACAAAGGAACTATCATATATAAATCTGCTATATCCCTTGAAGGCTTGACAACCGATACATTTACTCAGATTTTTTCTACCCAGTATGACGTTACTATATTGGCATAATTGGGGGGCAATATGGCCCCTCTGGCCATTTCTTTGATCAGTTGATACAGGTTCTTAAATAAAAAAAAAAAAAAAAAAAAAAAAAAAAACATCACTCAGTAAAACACCCTCTTCCACTATAAAATTGTGTGTCTGTAATAACAAGTAAGTTACCTACTCTGTTCTGATATCATGAGGCATAATGGTATATAACGATTTTACATCTACAGTTACTAAGTAGTCTGATTCCTGTAGTGTAAGGTCTTTTAATTTTTTTTAAAGGAACTTATCTTTAATGAAGGATGACATTACTTTAACTGTCTTAAATAACTTGGACCTTTTCCAAAAAATTGTGTGCTTTAGGGATGGGTTATCCTCATATCTATGGACCTAAGGAATGCAAAATAAGAAGCCCATTTATAGCGTTGTGATGCTGAAATATTTGCACACTATGTTCAATATTACCTCATTGCACAATGTTTTATACAACCATGCGTCTATATTTCTGTTAGCATTTTTGGAAGCATACTTACCACTGACTTATAACATTTAGTATCATGTAACATTTTGTGCATTTTATGCACATAATTCAAGACATTCATAACAACAGATATTGATCACTGCTGCAGCAGCCTGAACTGTATGGGTGATATCGTGCTAAGGATAAAACAGCCAGCTTGCTTCCAAAAACTTCAGGGTGCTTTCCATGGCCCCAAACCATTAGATAGCTTGAGATGAACTGACTAAAAGACAGATTTGAGCACCAACCCCTTCAGAGCTTTCCTACCTCCAAAGATAGCACTTCTATGTAGGCTTTCAAGAATTAGCAGTGAGCTTTTGCTGTTCCATTGCTGGACAGATAAGTTAATTTTGAGGAAAAACCTTCCATGTTTCATTTTTTATTATTTGAACTTACTTTCCTGTTAAGGAAACTATTTTTATGCTAAAAACCAACTTGATTTACGATCAGTTTAATCATTGTATTAATCATTGTATCATTAATCATTGTATCTAAATGTACTTTTATGATGGTTGGTTACTTTTAGTGATTGTGATGTGTCTAACTAGTATTCCTAAACATTTTGTAGTTTGCATTTCCAAATATTTTGCAGTGGCAAATGCAGAACAGAAATGGATAGCTACCAGTGTCTAAAAACTGATGTCAGCAGTTATCCCGTACTAGACAGTCTCACATCTTGGTACACTCATCCCTCACTTTCTGTTGAAGTTCTGTATATTTAGAAATATACATATGAAGCTATGAACACTGAATTAACGAAAGCATATCCGTTTCTTACAGACATTAAAGGCATAAGAAGAATTTATAACTGTAGGTATTCACTTTAGACAAAAGTAATTTCTTATTTCACTTACCCCGTACCCCCCCCCCAACTCTGCCCTCAACATCTGGATGACATAATCCTGTATTTCTGTATCTTGTCTTAGTCTCCAGCTTTTTTCTTCAGTTCTGTCAGCACACTAATTGGGCAGTAATTCACTGAAATAAGTTGATTAAGCCAGGAGTCTGGGTAGCTGGTAAGCCTCAGAAGCATTGGAGTTCTAGATTCTCTAAGGTACATTTTATGAGATGTTTTTTAATCTTTTGATCCAATAAAGGCCTGAATAAAAATCTTGACTAAGGAAAGAAATAAGTCGGATAGAATGTTTACGATTAAAATAATATTTCCTAATAAAATCAAAAGACAAATGCCTATGATACACAAGACATATCTAGAAATAGTGTTTACCTTCCTAACCTGCCCAAAATAGTCACCTTCTATGAGCTACTTTGGTGGTAGAACAAGAAGAAAATTGTCGCTCGCCAGGTCAGGATAAAACAAGTGAGCATCGTGGGTTCTTGTTCAAGCAGCTTTATTGTATGCAAACACATCATAAATGAAGTTAAGTAACTTGAACTTATGAACAGATTAGCTGTCATGCACATGGATGTTAACATTCTGGATGCACCTTCAAAATGGCTCTGAAGCTAACATGTGCTTGGTATTTATATGCACGCACAGATCTTGGAAATGCTTCTTAAGGTACAACACACCTGTTATTCTACATCCTTCCTCTTTGAAAAAATAAGTTAGGCATTGTCACTGATAGTAATGAACATGCAATTTACGCAGAAATGATTTTCATCATGCAATTATACAAACCTAGATACATATATACAGCTATGTCCAAGTTGCTGTGTATTTCAAATTAGGCTTTAAAATGTGACCATATCATGTGACGTAAAATTTGGGATGTGGTTTAGCAACTGGGATTGTCTCTGCTGATCGTTCAGTCTTAGGAACACTGGAACCGTCTGCCAGAACAGTATCAGGAGTCAAGACACATTCTGGAATAGGAATATCATCTGGAATGCTCTGAGAGTCTTTATCACAGGTACAATGCTGCAATATTGGTTCTGCTACAGGAAGATGTCTGCAATTTCCCCCGTACTCCACACCCGCGGATTTAACAAAATAGGATCTTTGCTCTGCACAAATACTCGTACTTGACTGATCTGGCCAAAACCTTTCGCTCTTTGTATCCTTACTGTTTCTGCTTTTGTCACTAGATGAAGAAATCTGCTCGACTTGTGTCATAGCTAGACTTTTGGAAAGAACGCTTTCTAGATAAATGGGCTTTGATTATTTGGTTGTTCTTAGCTTTAGACCTCAGTAAACTAGAACTGACAGACAATGTTGTTTTGGTTTACCTAGATAGTAGTCTCTGAGGAGGTGAGACAAGTATATCGTCATGGGGTATGTTTCTGAGATTGAGTAAATTAAAAAAAAAAATCAGTATTATCACGCTTTGACTTTTCAAGTAATTGCTTTGCACCTGTACTGCATGTTCAGCAAGTCTATTTGATTGTGGATACTCTGGATTACTAGTAACATGTATGAAGTCCCGTTCTCTGGCAAATTTCTGAAACAATTGACTGATGACTTGCATACCATTGTCAGAGATTAATTTGTGTGGACTGCCATGGACTGAGAAATGACGTCTCAAATTAGTAATGACTGTAGTAGAAGTTAAATTAGGTAGTAGATCGATCTCAAACCAATTAGAATAAGAGTCTACCAGTACTAAGTAATGTTGATTGTTCCACTCAAATATGTCAGTCGCTACAATTGACCATGGTAGATCAGGAATTTGACTTAAATAAAGTGGCTGTCTTTGCACGTGTACTTTAGTACTATTACATACTGAACAAGAAGAAAGTACTCTATCAATGTATTTCACTAGAGAAGTCCAAAATACCAGTCCTCTCAGTCTTCTCTTAGTAGATTTAGAACCCGGTTGACCACGATGCAAAATCTGGATATATTCTTTTGTAAGGAATCAGGAACAACAATTTTAGGACCTTTGAAAATAATGCCATCTTCCATTAACAACTCATCTCTGTAAGGGAAGTAAGATTGCACTTCTGGTGGTACACTGGATTGTTTTGATGGCCATCCAACACTAATATAGTAATTGAGCTTCTGCAAAACTGGATCAGTCATTGTATGATTTTATAGTTCATCAAGTCTTGTGGTAGAAAAATTATGCACAAGACATCAAATTCAAAATTCTCTGCATGAAGCTGTTCTGTTGTATTATTAGGCACTGTGGATAAGGTATCGGCCAGGTAAAGAAGTTCGCCTTTCATATAGACTATTTTGAAGTTGTACTTTTGCAATTTGAGCATCATTCTTTGTAATCTTGCTGGAGCTGAATCCATAGGTTTCTTTAAAATAGTAACTAAAGGTTGATGATCAGTTTCAATGTAGATTTCTCGACCATAGATATAATCATGAAACTTGGAACATGCAGACACTATTGCCTAAAGTTCTTTCTCAATTTTAGCATATTAGAACTCAGTCTGGGTAAGTATTCTAGATGCGTAGGCTACAGGCTTTGCTTCTTGAAGAATAACTGCACCTAAACCAAAATCTGATGTTGGTAATCTTCTTTCCATTCATCACTGATGGGTTTGGTGACAAGCCCTTGCAATCGAGTCGGCTTTTTACCAAGCTCACACCAGCCAAAACTCTCGAGCTCAGCTTCTACCCAGAATACCCTTCTCCCTGTTACCTCAGATCTCATTTGCCGCATAGCCATAAAGCCGCGTTTCAGCTGAGCTCTCAGCTAAGTGGAACTTTATTTGATATTTTATGTGGGAAAACTTTTGATATTTTTTTCTTTTAGTGAGCGATTAGTATTTCTAGTGTTTTTTCTTCTGTCAGACCTTAATCTTTCACGTCTGCTCTACCAATTGTTACCATTGGTTAACTTTCAAATACCATTGTTGGTATGGCATTCTCCCCTTACCCTTGTGGTATTCCCCAATACCATAGCTAGTATTTTTCCTTTCCTAGTCTGTTAGTGTATTTCAGTAAGGTGTTTCAGTTTTTACTTATACACATAGCTATAATGATACAGCTGTGTTTGCCTTATTACTATGGACTGTTAAACTGTTTGCAAGTGGTATCTCTCTATTAAGATGTCGGATAAGAAAGGTACTTCAGGGTTTAAGCATTGTGCTTCTTGTAATGGCAAGTTACATAATAGTGATTCTCACTATGATTGTGTATACTGTTTGGGGGTCCCCCACCTTTCGGCGCAACTGCCTTCTGACATTTGTCAGAGTTTCAGTCAACGCACTCTTAATGAGCAAAAAAATAAATTGATACTGAAAGGGTTACTTAAGTCTCCCTTTTCAGAGGCTATTTCTGAGAGGGAGGTCTCAACCCCTCCTACAAAAGACAAAAAGAGGTCCCATTCGGTTCCCTCCTCACCATCGGGTGATCAGGGTAAGCCTGTGAAAGCAAAGGTCCCCAAGTTGTCCTCGGAGCATAAATCTGCCTCTACGGCTCCGTCTTTGCTGGCTCCGAGCATCTCAAAACCTACAACACCTTCTCCAGTTTCAGCTCCGATCCTGCCTCCGGCACCGATGATAGACCTCACTATGCCTACTTTGAATTCGACACCTGTGGCCACTACAGCTCAGGACACACCTTCGATACCTTCTTCAGTTACAATTTTGGAACCTATCATTTCGCCTCTGAGTACCACTTTGGCACCGAGCCCTTTTCCGACCAAGTTGGATTTGACCCTATTAATCCCGGTCTCGAAACTTGAGATTTGGTTGCTGGCAGACCTTGCACCATGGATCACATATTCCCCTTCCGTAGATCCGTTCTTGGGCCATATGTATAGCCTGTTCATTGGCCAACCTGACTCTCCTTCCAGAGTATCCACTAGATCCACCAGCAGCCTGTCAGAACATGATGTGGTGCGTTTTGTGGACCAGCTGTTGGCAACCAGGGGGATACCCACACTTTCTGAAACCCATCTGCCTGCAGGACTTGGGTTGGTTTCTCCACAGACTCCTTCTTACACTCCTCCTTCATCCATTTCAGTTCCAAAGCCTTCTGCTCTGGCGTCTTTCTCCAAACCCAAAACCTCAGCACCTATAGTGGACCTCACTCAGGCTCCAGGTTTGACCCTTTGGTCTTTGGTTCCTGCGGAACTGGTCCTTCCTCAACCTGAGGCTTGGGGGGGGCGAGCCCCTCAGCTTGGTGCACGGATCCTTGTTTGTCTTTGGTTCTATCCTTGGTGCCGATAGTCATGACTGCACTGATCCTGCTTGAGGCTCCATCCATGGGGGCTGGTGAAACGGGGTGTGACCCCGGTCCCGAGGTTGTCTTTCTCGGTTCTGGGCTCCCATCTCTCTTTGGGCAGACCTGCTTTCCACATGAGGGAGAGGGCTCTCACTTCTGGAAACATCCCTTTGACGTTGGAACCCCAGTTTTCTCTTCCTGAGCTATAGCTCCCACAGACCACCTGCCCCGGGGCACTGGGCAGAGAAGCCACAGGACACCCCTGTTCAGGTTAGCCGCTGTTCTGAGTCCTCCTCAGAGACCCCCACTGAGGAGCCCTTTTGGAAGAGGACATGCAAGAGGAAGCACATGGATTCACCCAAGCAGTCTTTAACAGAAGACACGGATTGCATGATGGTGAAGGGTCCCCATGGTCACCACCTGATGATGTCTCCTTCGGAGACATCCTGGAAATGTTAAAACAGAGGGGTGACTGGAAGCTCTCCAACCCTTCATCTGAGGACTCTGTGTTCCTGCAGGCTTTCCCACCCAACCTTCTACATCTTCGTTTACCCCACCTGCTGACGAGCTCATCCAGCTCATCGTGCAGCCCACTTGGAAGTACCCTGATTCCATTGAGGTGATCCCTTGGAGACCTGACAAAATTATTTCCCCTCCCGAACAGAACCCACATTGGTCCAGAGGGTTACCAGTCGATGCTATGGTGGTCCTGCCGGCCACAAAAAAGGACTTGGCTGAGAAAAGTCCAGCTGTCTATCTGCCCAACAGGGAGTCCCAGGTGGTGGACAGACTTGGGAAGCAAGTTTTTGCATATGGTCTCTGAACTATTTGGCACATTTTATGCAGCCCCAGAGGGACTTGATCTCTGAACTCTCTGGGGCACTCGCAGGACAGCTGTCTGACGAGGTCAGGGACAAAGTGGCCTCATGGCTCACAACCCTGGAATATATCTCCAACTTGTCCATGAGGTTGCTCTCATATGCGACCAAAGGGGTGGCTAGAGCAGTGGGTTTGGGCATTGTCATGAGGTGTCTTGCCTGGATGCACATTTGTGACCATGTGGACCCCTTCAAGTCTTCCTTTTTGAATGCTCCCATTGAAGCATTGTCCCTTTTTGGCTCCAAAGTGAAGGGCACACTAGCCAGGTGCGAGCAAGATGGCAAGACCCTGTCTGCCATAGGCCTATAATTTTCCAACCCTCAATGTACCTTCTTCAGGAATCAGGGGAGTGGGAAAATGTGGCACAAAAAAATTTCAGGGTCCTTTCCGTGCCTCACGTGGTGATGATACCCCCAGGGGCAGAGGGGGTAATAATTCTGGAAGACACCCCGACAGAGGCAGAGGGGGTCCTCATAACCAAGGCTCCAGGGACTCCATCTCTGGACAGCCTTACCAGCACTCCTGAAGAGCAACCTGATTGCTTACCTCTGGAAGCAGTCAGGGGTTGTTTTTGTCTGCACCAAGCTGTCTGGCAATCTATTACCACCAATTGTTGGGTGCAGAGTGGGCGGCCACGATGGTGCAGCAGTTAGCGTTGCACCTCACAGCATGAGGTTCCCCGGTTCAATTCTTGGCTGGGGTGCCTTCTGTGCGAAGTCTGCATGTCCTCCCTGTGGTCGTGTGGGTTTCCTACGGGTGCTCGGGTTTCCTCCCACATCTCAAAGACATGCAGTAGGTGGACTGGACACTCTAAATTGGCCCTAGGTGTGAGTGTGTGCATGTATGCCTTCTGTGGAAGGTTGAGCGCCAGGCTGGCAACTCGACACCGTAAAACTCCACTGTCAATCATGAGCAGACAGATGATCCGCTGTGGCGACCCCTAACCGGGAAAAGCTGAAAGAAGAAGAAGAAGTTGGGTGCAGAGTATAATCACCAGAGGTTATTTTCAACCAAATCTTCCAAAAAGGTTTCCCGACATTCCACCCAGTCAAAGGGAAGAAGCAGCTTCAGAGATAATAAAGCTGTTTCAAAAAAGAGTCGTCCACCCAGTCCCACCAGACCAACATGGATCCAGATTTTACTCAAGATTCTTTTGGTGCCAAAAATGACAGGGAACTGGAAACCCATTTTGGATCTCAGCAGCTTAAACAAGTCTGTCCCCAAGACCAAATTCCAGATGTTCATGGTTCAGTCCATTCTCCCTTTTTTAAGGGAAGGTGATTGGATGTGCTTGATTGATCTCCGGGACGCTTATTACCAAATCAAAATGGACAAACACTCCAGGAGTCTGCTTCACTTCCAGCTAGGGGCCAGTCATTATCAATTTCACGCCCTGCCAGTCGGTCTCTCTATAGCCCCCAGAGTGTTCACAGAGTGCATGGCAGTGGTCAAGCTCACTTGAGACTTCAAGGATTCCTGGTGTTTCCATATCTGGACGACTGGCTCCTCACTGCCCCCACCCGAGTGTCTTCTGGAAACAGCACTGCATTATACTATCTCTTTAGCAAAGGTTTTGGGAATAACTATACATTGGGAGAAATCAAACCTTACTCCTACACAACAAGTAGAATTCATTGGAGCAGTGTTCAATACCCAGTCCTGTCTAGTTTCACTCCCAAATCACAGACTACAGCGACTGAGGCTCCAGCTCCGAGTGATACTCTGTCAGACAAAAGTCTCAGCAAGAAAAGTGCTTCAGGCCCTAGGATCCTTGGCAGCTTCAATTCCAATAGTGCCCCTAGTGAAGTTACACATGTGAATTCTACAATGGCTCCTTCTTTGTCAATGGTTCCCAAACTATCACCCCCCTCTGTTACCAGATTCAAATAACCAACTCCTGCAAACAGGACCTCCTTTGGTGGATGAGGGAGGCCAGACGCAGAACTTTGGATTCACTCGTTTCAGTCCCCTCAGCCCAGGGCCATTGTGACCATGGATGCTTCCCTGATTGGGGGGGGGGGCATTTCCAAGGAAAGACAGTTCAAGGAGCATGGTCCACCACAGAGGCCCAACTGCATTTCAGCATTCTGGAACTGAGAGTGGTGCTGTTAGCGTTGCAGGCTTTTCATTCGGTTCTCCCTTCTGGGACAGTTGCAATTCAGTCAGACAACATGTCAGTGGTCTTGTATATCAACAAGCAAGGAGGAGCCAACTCCTACCCCCTGTATCGAAAGCCCATGAGAATTTGGCAGTGAGCAATAGTGTCCAACCGCTTTCTGATAGCAATGCACCAATGTTATTTCAGACAAACTGAGCAGATGCATCCTTCTGCCTCATGAGTGGTCCCTCAATCCCAAAGTGGTGACAGAAATCTTCAGCCACTGGGGCCAGCCTTGCTGCAGTCTTTTCACTTCCCCATCGAACAACAAGTGCAGCAGTTATTTCATCCTGTTTGCCCCGGAGGGGGAGTCCTCGAGGGACGCTCTAATCCATGATTGGCCCACAGGACTTCTTTATGCTTATCCTCCCATTCCTCTGATTCCACAATTTCTAAAGAAAGCTCTTCGGTTGAGATGCAAGGTGATTCTCATAGTTCCATTCTGGCCTTGACAAGTTTGGTTACCCTTCCTTCAGCATCACCTAATATACCCACCATGGATTCTGGATCCCCTTCCAGATCTGATTACTCACCCCCAAAGGATGAGCCACCTGAATCTATCCAGTATCAGGCTAACGGCTTGGTTTCTCCACTTCCGTTAGTTGCCAGGCAAGCTAATCTCACCTCACCTGTATGAGACATCATTCTGGCCTCTCAAACCATCCACCAGAAGACTATATCAGTATAAATGGAAAAGGTTCTCCACCTGGTCTAAGGATAACATGCTAGACCCGTATTCGGCTCCAGTGTCTGCGGTGCTGCAATACTTGGCAAAGTTTTTTGATAATGGAACCTCTGCTGCTACCATATGAGTACATCTGGTGGAAATTTCTAATTTCCACAATGGTATAGATGATACTCCTCTCATCTTTTTGTGTCTATGCAAAGCTTTTCTCAAGGGAACCTCTCATATCAGGCCACCTGTCAGACAGCCTGTGGAACCATGAAACCTCACTTTATTCCTTCAGTATTTGACCCAAAAACCCTTTCAACCTGCAGAGAAGTGTGATCTAAAGTTCTTGTCCTGGAAATCCTTGTTCTTGGTAGCCATCATGTCAGCCAGATGGGTCTCTGAGCTTCAGGCATTGTGTATCAAAAGGCCCTATCTGGTCTTCCATAAAAACAGAGTATCACTTTGGATGAATCCATCCTTCCTCCCCAAAGTTGTTTCTGAATTTTCCATTAAACAGATCATTGACCTGCCAGTGTTCTTTCCAAAATTTTCAAATAAAGGAGAGTATTGCCTACATTCCTTGGATGTACATAGGCAACTGAGATTTTACCTACATAGGACCAGTCCTATCCCTAAGTCTGATCAGCTTTTCATCTCCTTTTCTGGACCTAGAATGGGAAATTCTGTTTCCAAGGTTACATTATCAAAATGGCTAAGGGACTGCATACGTTTCATCTATGTCCTCATAAAAGAACCTATGCCAAAAGTTAAAGCTCACTCCACTAGATCTATGGCAACATCTGTAGTTTTCCATTCCAGGGCTTCCATGGATGACATTTGCACAGCAGCCACTTGGGCTAAGCCTCATACCTTTATCAATCATTAAAAATTGGACTTGATCTCTGGAGGGAGAGCTGCCTTCGGCTCAATTGTACTCAGGAATGTTCTTCCATAAGGGCCACCCAAGGACTTCAAGGTAGCTTGGGATTCTGTCCCATCAATGATGAATGGAAAGGAGATTAACAACATCAGATAAAGAAGTTATGTCTTACCATAACGTTCCATCTGTGTTGTTTATCTTCTTTCATTCATCACTTCCCACCCTCCTTCCCCCTCCAAAAGCTCCTGGGGGATGCTTTGGGTCCTAGTGGTGTCTTAGGGCATTTGCGCAGAAGTGGCCTTGGCTTTACTTCTCTATCTCTAGCAAACTCGATCTGAGGTAACAGGTAGAAGGGCATTCTGGGTAGAAGCTTAGCTCAAGAGTTTTTGGGTGGCACAAGCTTGGTAAAAAGGCTGACTCGGTTTGGAGGGCTCGGAATCTAACCCATCAGTAATGAATGAAAGAAGATGAATAACACAGATGGAAAGTTATGGTAAGACATAACTTCTTTTTTTGAAGCATCACAGGAAAGAGTTACTGGCTTGTTGACATCATAGTATCTTAATGTTGGTGGGGTAGCAATGTCCTGCTTAAGAACTTCAAATGCTCTATTGTGCTGGTCTAGCCATGACCAAGTAGCATTTTTACATGTGAGCTCTCTCAACGGTGTTGTCAACTCACTGAAGTCTCGTATAAACTTACCTAAGTAATTGACCATACCAAGAAAATGTTGTAGAGCTTGCACATTATCTGGTGCTGTCAACAAATGACCTACATATGTAAATTCTGGTAGTTTGAATTTGCACTTCAGAGGATTGAGCTTTAAGTTCACTTCACGTGCTCTGTGTAGAACTTTCTTCAAATTTCTGTCATGTTCTGCCTCACCATTGCCTCCGACCAATATATCATCTACTATTATGGCACAAGGATAGCCTGAAAAATTTACTCCATTGTGCACTGAAAGACTTCACTTGCAGAATGTATTCCAAATGGCATTCTGAGGAATCTATATCTTCCAGGGGTACTGAATGTAGTCAGTAATGAAGATTTTTGATCAAGCATCACTTTCCAAAATGAACTGTTTAAATCTAAGACAGAAAAAACTGCGGCATTCGGTATCAGGGCTGCTACCTCTTAGAGACTGTATGCATGAGATGATGCGGTATCTTCAGTGCTTTGTTCAAATTTCTTGGGTCAATCCATATTCTAATTTCATCTGAGCCTTTTTTATGAGCTGCTACCATGGATGACACCCATTCGGTAGGTTCTGTAACTGGACAAATTACACCTTGTTGCACCATTTTGTCCAGCTGAACTTTGACCTTATGCTGCATAGCTATCAGAACTCTTCTTGCTGGTCTTACCAATGAACTGATTTCTGCGTCTAATTTCATGAATACATAACTGGATGTTTGCGCAATCTGTCATCAAAAACATCAGCATGCTCTGAAAAAATAGTATTGCTGAAGCTAGAACTAGGACATGTGCTTATCTGACGAACTTCTTTGTTAAAAGAAAGCAGAGTCATTTTCAGACGGTCTCTGAGACCCAATAATGATGTAACAGGTCTTCAAACCACATAGAACAATAAGGCTATAACAACTCTTAGCCACATAACAGGAAAATGCTACTGAGCCTTCTGTTTGAATTTCTTCATCTCCATAAGCTACAAGTTTCACACTAGTCGCATTGAGTTGTTCACCAGCTGTGACCCTTGCAAAAGTATCTGCAGACATGACATTACACTTTGAAGCAGTGTCTACTTTAAGCTTGATGGATTTACCACTGATCCGGACAGTACAGAACACTTATTTCTTGCCAATAAATCTACTGCATCAATCTTTTCACCAATTACTGACACCATTTACACAGAAAGCAGACTGTTGCAGGTCTATTTGATTAACTTGATTTTTGAAGTGACCCTTCTTTGTAACTGTGTGAGGCTGACTTGATTTAGAAAATCTTTGAAAATGGTCCCATTTTTTACACTTATGACATTTCTAATCAAATGCCATGCACCTTTCTCTTCTGGACTCATGGCTGGCACCACAATTGCGACAGTTAACAATAAAGCTTGATTTGGGTTTTGCTGATTCACTCTTTTGCTGTACTGAGCATCGTCTGTTTTACACTAGATACCCTTGGTTCTTCACTGAGCATGCTCCTTTAACTGAGCTGTTTTGGAATGCGCTACAGGTGACTATGGGTTTTACCAGGACATTCAGCAGAGGCTGTGCTGCTGCCACGTGCTTAGGTCTGCTTTTGCCTGTCACATGTTGCATGCTGTCTGCATGAGCTCTGGAGCCAACTGAAACCATGCTCTTATCACTAGCAAGCATATTTGTGTTCCTTTCTGTAACTTCATGAATCTGACAAATCTCAATGGCTTTACTAAGAGTTAAGTCACTGTCACGAAGCAAAATCTTTCTCACAGCAGTATTATTAATGCCACACACAAGTTTGTCCTTTATCAGTTCATCTTCAAATCACCAAGCCTACACATTTTAGCTTTGTTTATCAGGTCAGTAATATAAGCTGCAAAAGTTTCCTCTTGCTTCTGATCTCTCATATAAAACAAATGCCCCTCTAGTGTAACATTAGTCTGGGGGTTACACATTTCTCTGAATTTGCGCTTTAAAACACTTGAGGTCTTCCCTCGATTCAGCCTACACAACAACATGATGATTTTTCCTTCACCTTCATACACTGCTGGTGCATAGACAAATTAATTTTCCCTTTCAATGACCTCTGACCCTGCTAGATTCAGCAAAATGAATGCCCTGGTACATGCATCTTTATCAGAATAAGCTGCTTGTATAAATATATCGTATTGTTGCTCAAATATTCTCCAATTCTCTGCAATATTCTGATGAAACACAAGTGGTTATGGCTTGCGAAATCTGCCATATTGACCTATCTCATTGAAAACTCTTGCAAATATGCATGAACACACACTTGTATATGCACGTACACATGTACTTAAAATTTATGCCAGTACTTGTAACAACACAACGAGCCTTTGTATGACTGAATTTCACAAAATAGGTTTCCTGGGCACTGCAATACTTCAAAATCTCTTTACTGTAAAACCCACTTGCCTTGAAATTATTTTACTATACGAGAGTAATGCTAAAGTCATTTATCATCATTATTTCACTGTACAAGCCTTTATCTTGTAATCGCTTTAATGCCAAAGCCATTTATCAACATTTTACTGCCAAAGTCATTTATCATCATTTTAAGAAATATTTCGAACAATTGCACAGTGTGAATAAACTGAGCAATAGAAGCTGAAGGCAAGAAACACTTCAAAGTAACTGTACTTTGTGAATAAGCTATCTCAGAGTAATGGCACTTTATGAATAAACTATTTCAAAGTAATGGCACTTTTCGAATAAACTGTTTCGAAGTAATGGCACTGTGTAAATAAACTGTTTCAAACTAATTGCAATTTGCAAATGTATTGGGCAGGAGAAGCTCAGAGTGAGAAACACCTCAAAATAACTGCACTTTGCAAATAAACAGTACACAGCACACTGGAACTTCTCCAAAGTGGATGCACTTTGCAAAACAACTCTGTATAGTGCAAGAGACACTCTGTAATGGTGGCACTCTATGAACAGACACAGCCAAGCACAAGAAACTTTTTGAAATGGCTGCAATTGATTATACTTTATGAAATAGTTGCACTTTGCACACAACAAATTCTTTGGAATAAATGCACATCAATAAGCACACACTGTAAGCACTTTTACACACTTTGAGATACTTGGAACAACTCTAGTTATGCTATTCAAGGCTTCAATCAATGTGAAGTAATCTGTACCAAACACTGTAACTCGCCCAAAACGCATGCAGTTGCCTTTGCTTTATTTATACTCAATGTGCCCAATACCCAATGCTGCACATGGGTATAAGGGAACCGATAGTGGGCAGCCTAAACTGCCCCAACAGAGTCCACAAGTAATAGGGGAAACCACTAGTTCAGGTACATGGCCAGGATCAAGGATTAAATGTAACCATTGGGGCCATGTAGCATATAGATGTCCACGGAGGTAAGGTGGAGGAGCCAGCAAGTGGGAATGACAGAATGCCAGTAGTAAGTTGTTTGGAGACAACAAGGGTACCAAACTACCACAAGAGGTTATATCCTATGTTAGTAGAAAGGAAACAGGCCACTGCTAAGGGAGACACAGCCTCTGACCTAACCATTGTGAAGCCTGCAATGGTTAAAGAGGAGCACTGCTTGCTTGGGCAGTCTACTCCATTCAGAGCTTTAGGAGGGACCCCATTCCAAATACCTTTGGCTAGGGTTCACCTTGACTTAGAGGGTGGAAAAGGAAGCAAGCGAGTAGGTGTGTTTGAGAATATCCCTGCAGATGGCTTGACAGGGAATAATTTTGATAATGCAGTACCTTGTGTGCATGCAGTTACATGCAGTTAGGCTTGGAGACAGGCATGTGGGTCAGGTAGCCTGGGGACCCAGATGGACCACCTGCTTGAAGCCAGGACTGGTGAGGTTGTTACTTCAGAGAGGGAGCTACCCTGTACAGTGAGACTGATGTTCCCTTGGACAGAGTGACTGCAAGGGCAGAGGTGAGCAGTAGTACCCAGGCTGACAGTGAGGCACTACCCTCAGAGGATGCCAGACTTCATGTGGAAGGGGAGCTGGGAAGGGTTACAAAAAGGTTAAGACAGGCTCAGCCCTCAGACCATACATTACAAAGCTTGAGGGAGGTAATGGATTCCTGAGGGTGGGCTAGAGTGTGAGGTAATACAGCAGTTGGTAGTGCCCAGGGCTTACCATCTGACACTTCTAGCCATAGCCCATGACATTCCCTTTGCAAGTCATATGGGCATAAAGTGTACTAAGAGATGTATTGTGCAGAACTTTTATTGGCCTTGGGATTTCCTGGATGTAACAGGGTACTGTAGGACCTCTGAGCAGTGCCAAAATGTAGGCAAGGCAGGAGACAAGGTCAAAGCTCCTTTGATGCCTTTGCCTGTGATTGAGGAGCCATTTCAGAGGGTAGCTATGGATATTGTTGGGCCTCTGAATACCCTATGTTCCACAGGGAAGAAATATATCCTAGTGGCAGTAGATTATGCTATCAGTTACCCTGAGGCAATAGTGGCTCTGTCCTCCATCGGGGAAGAACATGTGTCAAATGCTTTGGTAGAGATTTTCAGCAGGTTTGGTTTCCCAAAAGAAATACTGACTGACAGTGGTGTCAATTTCATGTCAGACCTGCTGGCTTGTCTGTGGAAGCACTGTGTGGTGAAGCACCTAAAGACTACCCCCACACTAATTATCTTGTGGAGAAGTTAAACTCTACACTAAAGACCATATTATGGGCGTTTGCAGACCAGTTTAAGAGGGAGTGGGACAAATAGTTGCCCAATCTGTTGTTTGCTTACAGAAAGGTGCCCCAGGCATCCACAGGTTTTTCACCCTTTGAGTTGCTATATGGGCATAGGGTGAGGGGGACCTCTAGATTTTATTCAAGATGACTGGGAGCATGATTGTGAATCCCACAAGGAGTTTGTTGTGGCACATATCCTAAACCTCAGGACAAGGCTCAGGGAACTCTTGGCCTTGGCCCTGGAGAACCTGGCAGAATCCCAACAACAGATAAAGGTCTGGTATGACAGGAATGCTTGCACTAGAGTGTATGCTGTGGGGCAGCAGGTTATGGTTCCCATTCCTGTCAGACACAACATGCTGCAGGCAGCTTGGGAGGGACCCTTCAAAATGGTAAGAAAGGTTACTGATGTTAACTACATCATAGAACTGCTAGGCAGGAGCACAAACTGTACCAGGTTAACATGATAAAACCTTACCATGATAGGGGGCCCTGGTGCTAAGTATTTGCAGTAGAAGGCAGGAGGAGTCTGAGGGGGGTCCATGGCTATAGGGAGCCAGCCAGGAAAATCCCAAGTTACTGTGGTGGAGCCTAGGGTTTCAGGCAGACAGTTCAGCACTCTAGTGGGGTTAGCAATGCCAACACAGATGGGCAGTCAAGACAGGGAAATGGGGGTAATGTATTCCCAGATAGGCTCGTTCCTGTCAAATGTTTCTCAAGGGTCACTTGAAAACATAGCTTGAATTTTCGAAGGGGGGAAGAAGTGTGACAAAAGGAGATACTGCCAGCACAGCTAGCTGGAATTTTGTGAATAATTATATGTCATTGGTGACTATCAAAATGATTTATATACGATGCTTGTGTTACAAATGTATTAGAACTGTGTGTCATCTGTATATCAAACTGCACTGTGCAGATGTTTGTGTTGAAAAGGTATTTTGTAAAGTGCTTGTGTCTAAAATGTATCCAGAATGTGCCCTACTGGAAGAGAACAGAAATGTACATGCATTATTGTAACTATTTAAATGTATATATTTTAACAGTGGAAACTGGAGGGTTAACTTCAGTCCTGCAAACTTTAGAAAAATAGTTGAAATTAAATTAATTTATAGGATGCAATAAACAGGCTATCTCTCAAGTTTTCAGTGCAGCTAGAGACACAAGGTCTGTACTAAGAAGCTTTGTGTATTGTGTTTGGAGTGAAGTAATTGCAACTTAACAACTTATGAATGAATGCAATTGTTTTATGACTTCTAGAATCTGCCAAAGATCTGAGGAAAAGCTCTTCTCTGGATATTTTACAGGTAAATGCTAAACCCTGCCAGCTTCTAGCAATGTGGGTTTTGGCCTGGGAGCTAGAAATGATGGCATTCTGCAAGCTATCCCAGCAGTAATATTTTAGATATTAATTTGAAATGTCTCTTAGTGAGACATAGCATTCTATATTCTCTCTTGGACCTGACAAGGTCAATAAGGACCATTCACCACATCTGCTTTGCTGTAATGAAATACGTTTCTAGGGAATAGTATACTTCTCTTAGATACAGTGAGGAATATAGTAAAGCTTAGTCTAGATGTTTTTCTTTATTTGTGTGAACATGCACTGCAATGTTATTTTAAATATTTCATGTGGTCTGATGTTACTGTGAATATTTTATATATATATATATATATATATATATATATATATATATATATATTTAGTATTGTTTTGTTCTTTTATTATTTGTTATATATAATTAAATATATTTAAGCCTTTCATTGTGGCTGATCTGTGTAAAGATATTTAAGTTTTGAGAGTACTTGCATATTTATTTGGTGACACTGTGTGGGCCATTCCTAGTAGCCTCGCTCTTGGTCAGAGTACCATTTGGGTTAAAATTAATATTACACAGTAATATTGGACACCCTTTATTAAGGGCTTTAAAGTAGTTGATAAGGAGTGACTGGTGGCAATGAAATTAACTTATAGTCTGGGCAGAAGAAGGCATAGCTAGTAAACCTGTGCCAGCTGTTCCCCGGTGTGTGTGTGTGTGTGTGTGTGTGTGTGTGTGCATAAATCAAATCTCAAAGAGCGTGTGTGTGTGTGTGTGTGTGTGTGTGTGTGTGTGTGCGCGTGTGCATGTGTGTGTGTGTGTGTGTGTGTGTGTGTGTGTGTGTGTGTGCGTGTGTGTGTGCGTGTGTGTGTGTGTGTGGGTCAGCTTCTTGGGCAGGGACACAAAGCAGTGGTTGGACAGAGATTGTGCTGGAGGTCTTGGCTTGGTCACTCAGCTGAGATCTCAGCTCTTTAGCTGTGCCATTGGGGAGTCTTTTGGGGTACTGGTGAAAGAGCAAGAATCCAGCCCTGGACTGACTGTAGTCTCTGTGTGCTTTTAAGGGAAATTGCACTTTTTGCAGAGAGCTGCATCAGGAAATACTGTGTGTGTACTTGTCATCCTCTCAGTGAATGTCTCCCACTGTTGCCAGTAGTGAGGGTTGAGGCTCCTTGATTACTGGTCCAGTGGTGGGTCATCACAGCTGCGCTCATACATTTTACACTGTTGCTGTTATTCATATAAACAGCATGCCTACTAATCCCTACTTCCAAAGGATTGCCATCTTTATGCGTCTTTGTTTTTCCTACATAGTACACTGTCTCTACATAAGCTATAGTAACTTTCTGTGCAAGTGTCTGAGTTCTAACAGTGAGAAAATTAAGGCAAAAAATGGCCACACTGTCTCCAGCCCCCAAATAACTTGTAGCACAACCTTCTGAGTGCAAACCTGGGCATGGGTAATTTAGATGGAGACCTTGTGAATAGGTTGAGTCTCCCCTTCTAAGTCTGTGTCAAAATCCACTTGCACATCTGAGGATGTGGGGGTTGCCAAGCCACAAGAAACTCAGAGTCAAGATGCTCTGTGATGTATTTTTGTTTTATTTTGAAAGATAATTTACTCACTCTCTTACGAGTCCAGTCTGACTCCTGATGTGACTCTATGGACTACCACCTCTGTCCTCACAGTTTACCAGGCAAAGCTGTTCCATTACTTGGCCATTTCTTCCCAATTACCATAAATGCTGTTCAAACCTGTCAATATGCATACTGTTTTATTTACTTCTACAGTGATTACATATTTTGAAATAAAATAGCCTGCTGCCCTTGAAGAATTAATTGCCTATGGTACATTAAAAAAATTGGTAAGCTGGTACTATTGCAATGGAGATTGATTGACAAGCCAAAAACAAGTTGATAGTTACTAGGCATCTCATACAAAGAAGGACACACTCAGGAGTGCAGAACCCCCATCCCCCTAGAAATGCATTACATTATCAGCAATCAAAAGGGCTCTCCAGTATCAGCACTCCATAAACATGGTGTGGGAGTAGAATGCACAACCTTCTCCAAAGGAATTTATGCTACTAACATGATTTTCAAATTCTACAGCACAAACAATGACTGCCATTTGCTAAACAAAACCATTAATTTCACATTGAAAACAGACTTAGCATGAGCAACAGTAAACCTCTCTTCCCTTGAAACTTGCAGTTCCATGAAAATGCACTGAAACTCAAAATTCCCTGAAAATGTACTGAAACTCAAACTCACAATTCCATCAGCGGTCTGGTAGCTGGTCTAAAGGATTCAGTCTCACAATTCTGTCAGCAGCCTGGTAACTGATGCAGAGGATTCCGGCTCTTGCATCCTGTAACCAAGTTACAGGGTCAAACCTGATCAAGTTAACTGACCTGCCCCTCCCCAAACTAGGACATTACATACCATACCTCCATACCTCTCAACTGTTTAGGAAAACAAATTTAAACAAAGCCAAAAATAATGGGTGCACAGTGGTCCACAAATAGGAATACATTTTAAATATTGCTCTTTTTAACTTAGAAAGTTGCTAGAACGGAAGGAAATGAAGTGAGGAACTCAAATGTATGACATCATTTAGTTATCTCAATTCTCATTGATTTGCCAGAAAACTGCAAATTTTATGGGGCATAAGCAAAAAATATGATGGAAAAATCTGGACACTTGAGAGGAATGTTAAACACACACACACACAGACACACACACAGACACACACACACACACACACACACACACACACACACACACACACACACACACACACACACACACACACACACACACACACACACACACACACACACACCTTTTGTCTGCTCTCTCTCTCACACGCAAACACTATTGTAAGTTGAACATGTTAAGTTGTCTATCTCGCCTTCATTCTTGCTGGTTGGGCTCGGAGCCGATCCTTGGCTCTGACTCGGCCATCTTCAAAAGCTCGAGAGCTGCTTACTGGCTCGAGGCCCCCCTATATCCCATGATGCCTGGCGCTAGATACCCAGATCTCATTTGCCGCTTCTGCTATGAGGTTGCGTTTACTGGCTCAGGTCGTAATTTTTCACTTTATTGCTATATAAATAGAACTTTTGTATATTATTATAGTTAGTTGTTAGAATACTTAGTGTTCTTACATAGCTGTAGTATTTGTTGGCATTTAGTCTTCCCCCTTGAAAACTCGCTTTCTTCTCAGAGAGTTTTCCCCTCCCCTGTTTCCTTTTTAAGGTAGCTGTTTTAGTTAGAGGCTTATCCTTATTTGTTTTTTTTAAGGTATTAAAATTTTTTCTCTAGAAATTGTGGTAGTTAGTAGGTCTGTTTACCCTTTCTTCTAGTATAGAGTGTATGTGTGCTGTTAAGGTGTGGTAACTTGTGTGCAGTGTGTTTTTTTCTAGTTACCTACTTCCCTTTGTACTTTTTATTTGTACTTTGATATTTCCTTACAGGAATGTCTAAAGACATGAAAGTGTCTGGATTCAAGAAGTGTGACTCATTCTGTCAGAAAATGTCACTGACAGATGGTCACACTTTTTGTGTCTATTGCTTAGGCACTCTACACCTGCAGGACTCTTGTTCAGTGTGCCACGCTTTTAGTCCAAGAGTCCTGCAGGAGTGTAGGAATAAGCTTATCCTTAGGGGTTTGCTTAAACCTGAAGGATCACCAGCTAAGGCGCAGTCAGTGAAACCTTCCAAGCCATCGAAGCCCCTGACTCCCAGTTCGGAGCCGTCGTCGGGTGTGGCGTCTGCATCAACTTCGGTTCCAGCTGGAACCGAAGTACCACCTATCTCCCAGCCAACTTCGGTTCTGACGGGAACCAAAGTACCTATCTCCCAGTCGGCCCCGACTCTGCTGTCGGAACCATCAGGGAGTCGAAAATGCTCTAGATCACCATCCTTAGAGTCGATACACTCGGCTATGGGGTCGCCTTTGTTACAGTCAGAGCGAGGTCACCGATCCCACTCTTCTCGGTCGTCTAGGCTATCTGACCATGATTTGAAGAGAGTGGTGAGCAGGCTTTTAAAATTGCAGGCCCTGGCTAAAATGTTATCCAGACCCCCCTCATCAGGGTTCGGCTCCATCTGTCTCTGCAGTAGTTCCTCCTTCGACTCATCCCTTGAGCTTGGAGCCAGAGCTTGCTGGGGCTGGGATCGTGGGACCGTTGGCACCGATACCTACCCTTTCAGTTCCGTCGTCGGCTCCGATCTCTTCCATGGTGCCGTCCTTGGAGGAATCTGGGCTCCAGGACTCCCTCGTCAGCTCTGAGGGGGCGAGTGGCATCAGACCCTTGTCCGACCCTATTCTCCCTCTCGGAGCTTCGGCGCAGGTGAGTTTGGCTCTTACATCGGCTTCAGAGCCATCTCTCTCAGTGCCGGGAAGGATTCCGGTCTCTTTGGAGCCTTCTCCGATATCGGGAAGGGGCGCCTTCGAGGTCATGAGGAGTGTGCTGGCATCTGAGTCAGCCTCACGATCAGCCTCATCGGCTCCTCCCTCCATGGTGCCTGCTCCTGTCTCTGCCCCTCCTCCAGACACCAAGCGTGGGGAACAAGCACTCCAGGGCACCCCATTGGGTGTATCTTCCTCTTCCGAGGCCTCCCCTGTTCATTCAGAGGAACCCCCTCAAAAGAGAAAATGCAAGAGGAAGCATGTTGACTCCCCTGAGTCTGTCACTTCAGATACCGACTTGGAGGATTTGGAAGGGTCCCCGAGATCCCCCTCTGAGGATGTCTCTTTCTCAGACATCCTTGAGATACTTAGGCAGAGGGGGAATTGGACTACCCTTAACCCTTCCGAGGATGAGTCTGTATTCCTGGACGCATTTGGTTCCCAACCCTCCACCTCCTGGGTGTCTCCGCTTTTCGATCCACTGATGTCTGTGGTGGCTCGGAAGGCATGGTCAGCCCCAGACACAGTGGAACCAACCCCCCGAAAACCCACAAAATTTATTACTGCACCACAAGACAAGCAATTTCTGACTAAGGGTGTTCCCGTTGATGCCATGGTGGTAGCAGCGGCCACAAAAAAGGAGTTGGCTGAAACTTCTTCATCTGTCCATTCCCCTAATAAGGAATCTAGGATGATGGACAGATATGAGAAGTGGATGTTTGCATCATTGACCTTCTCCATGAGGTCGCTGAGCTATTTGTGCCACTTTACCCGCCTTCAAAAGGATCTCCTTAAAGAGCTAGGAGATACCTTTCAAGATCCATCAGCTCCGGGGTCCAGGCTAAGGTTACCTCCCAGCTGGCGACTCTTAATTCAGTAGTAAACTCCTCCATACGGCTCATCTTTTACACAGCCGATGGTGCGAGTAGGGCCGCAGACACAGGCGTGGCCTTGAGGAGACATGCCTGCATGCGGTTATGTAACTTTGCGGAACTCTTCAGGTCATCTTTCACAAACACCCCCTTTGATGGTTCTGCTCTTTTTGGACCACAGGTGACGGATACCCTTACCAGGTGTGAGCAGGAAGGCAAGACTCTCTCTGCTGTAGGAGTCCATTTTTCCACTCCTTCAAGACCGTATACCAAGGGTCGAAGAGTGGGAAGATGTGGTTCCGGAAACCCCAGGGAGCCGTGCCTGACACACGTGGAGAGTTCCCCTTCAGGTGCAGAGGAGGGAACAACAATAGACGCCACCCTCGGGGCAGAGGGGGTCCGCAAAATCAGGGCCAAAGAGAATCTTTCTCTGACAAGCCCTTCCAGCATCCCTGAGGTGCTGCCCAGCTGTCCACCTTCGGAGGCAGTCAGGAGAAGATTATTGCTGTACCCATAAGCATGGCAAAGTATAACACAAGACAAATGGGTACTGTCTATCATATCCAAAGGCTACAAGATCCCCTTCCTTCGCACTCCCTACATTCCCAACAAATCCCTTCCCGATGTTCCACCCAATCTAAGGGATAAAGCAATTCAAGAAATTTCAAAACTACTAAGAAAAAGAGCCATTCAGTCAGTCCCAGCAGACCAGCAAGGATCCAGAATTTACTCAAGGTTCTTTTTGGTACCAAAAAAGACAGGGGACTGGAGACCCATTCTGGATCTCAGCAGACTAAACAGGTCTGTTCAAAGAACGAAGTTCCGGATGGTCACGCTACAGTCCATTTTACCCTTTCTGGGTCAGGACAACTGGATATGCTCCATAGATCTTCAGGACGCGTACTACCATATCAAAATGGACAGATGCTCTAGAAGATTCCTCCGCTTACAGCTGGGAGCCAGTCATTATCAGTTCAGAGCTCTGCCTTTGGTCTCACCACAGCCCCCAGGTTGTTCACCAAATGTTTGGCAGTAGTTACCGCTCACCTGAGACGGCAAGGATTCCAGGTGTTTCCATATTTAGATGACTGGCTCCTTACTGCAACCACCAGGCATCACCTGCTGTGAGCCAGAGACTACACCATCCAAACTTGCTCCAAACTAGGCATCACAATAAATTTCGGAAAGTCTGCATTGTCGCCTTGTCAGTCTATTACCTTTATAGGAGCAAACTTAAATACAAAGGACATGTCAGCAAGACTTCCATTAGGCTGAGTGCTAGACATTCGCCGACATGTTAAGTCTTATTAGGATGCAAAAAAATTCAGGCCAGATTCGTCCTAAAGACATTGGGTCTCATGGCAGCGGCTATCATACTAGTCCCCCATGCTCGTTTTCATATGAGGATTCTTCAGTGGATGCTATTCACCCAATGGTCTTACGAACAACTTCCAATGTCTCACAAAATAATGATCACACAGACATGCAAAAACCAACTTGCTTGGTGGATGGTTTCCCCATCAGTACACCAGGGCAGACCATTTGCTCTCCCTCCTCCAGTGGTTACGGTGACCACGGATGCCTCCCTGATAGGGTGGTGGGGGGCATTTTCAGGGCAGAACAGTCCAAGGCACCTGGCAGCCTCACGAGTACCATCTGCATATTAGTGCCTTGGAGATGAGGGCCGTGCTTTTGGCGTTGCAAGCTCTTCACAACTCTTTTCCTACCGGGACCATTGCAATTCAAACAGACAATATGTCAGTAGTGTGGTACATCAACAAACAGGGTGGAACCAGGTCCTACCCCCTATATCGAGAAGCACTCAGACTCTGGGAGTGGGTGATCTCTTCCCAACGGTTTCTGATAGCAGCGCACATCCCTGGGAAGTCCAACGTTATAGCAGACAGGCTGAGCAGAGCAATTCTTATGCCTCACGAGTGGTCTCTCAATCAGACAGTAGCGGACCAAATCTTCCGCAAATGGGGTCAACCTTGCTGCAACCTTTTCGCCACCCCCTTCAACAGCAAATGCAACAATTTCTTCTCTCTCCTCCCTCTTCCCAGACACTCCCCCAGAGATGCTCTAGTTCACAATTGGCCTCAGGGACTTCTTTATGCATTCCCTCCATTCCCCCTGATTCCCAAATTGATACAGAAAGCTACCACATTGGGATGCAAGATGATCCTCATTGCCCCTTACTGGCCTCAACAAATTTGGTTCCCGTTCCTGCATCATTACCTTCTGGAGCAGCCCTGGACCCTGGACCCAGTTCCGGACCTCCTGATCCATCAGTCGGGTGGGCTGCACCAATCCCTTCAATCTCTCCAGCTCACTGCTTGGTTGCTCCACTTCCAACCTTAGCCAGGCTTCCGAACATTTCCCACTCAGTACGTGAAATCATCTTATCATCGCACAAGTCTACCACTAGAAAGAATTATGCTAGTAAGTGGAAATGTTTCTCTTTCTGGGCAGAGGCTAGGAATATAGATCCTTTTTCAGCCCCTGTGCACCATATTCTGGATTTTTTAGCGGAATTGTTTCATGCTGGATCTTCTGCCATGATTAGAGTGCAGTTAGCTGCAATTTCAAACTTTAATACAGGTCTATCAGATACTAGTATTATGTCCCATAAGCTTTGTAAAGCTTTTCTCAAAGGGACTACTTTACTCAGGCCCCCACTGAGAGATCCCCCACCTCCGTGGGATCTAAATTTGATCTTGGCTTCCCTCATACTGCCCCCCTTTGAACCGGCAGCTTCTTGTTCCTTGAAGTTTCTTTCTTGGGAATCCCTTTTTCTGGTTGCAATTACTTCAGCCAGAAGAGTTTCTGAGCTTCAGGCCCTTTGTGTTCACCCTCCTTATCTAGTTTTCCACAATGACAGAGTGTCTCTCAGGACTAATCCTTCCTTCCTTCCAAAGGTTTCTTCTGACAATAATTTGAATCAGTCTATTGATCTGCCTGTGTTTTTTCAAAATTATTCCAACAAGGCGGAATACAAATTGCATCAGCTGGATGTTCATAGACAGTTACACTTTTACTTGCATAGAACTAAGCAAATAAGAAAATCAGACCAGCTGTCCCTGTCCTATGCTGAGGGCAAACAAGGTCTACCTGTGTCGAAAGTAACCTTATCTAGGTGGTTGACATCTATCATTACATTTACATATCAGCTAAGGGATAAAGAGCTTCCTGCTAAACCGAAAGGTCACTCCACTAGAGCTCTAGCTACTTCAGTGGCTTTCCAGGCAAGATTGCCAATGGATTCTATTTGTGCGGCAGCTACATGGGCCAGTCCTCATACCTTTATTTCACATTATAAGCTGGACGTGGTTTCTAGGAGAAGCTGATTTTGGCTCCACTGTTCTGAAGAGTCTGTTCTGATGAGCCACCCAGGATTGAGGTGCTAGGGACGCTGTTCCAACCAGCAAGAATGAAGGCGAGACAGACAACTTAACATTAAGAAGTTATGTACCTACCATAACGTTCCATGTTAGTTGTCTTCTTCTCGCCTTCTTTCTTGTGTCCTACCCTCCATCCCCCTATCCTAGTAGACTGAGAAGAGTTCCTTATGTTTTTATCACTGGCTGAGTCTTCTGTAGCTATTACTTTTGACTAGCAGTCTCTCCAGTAGGATTCATGCATCCTACCACATGTTTACTGTATTATTATTATAATTGTTATTATTATGTCTGTAGTTAGATTTACCAAATGAGATCTGGGTATCTAGCGCCAGGCATCATGGGATATGGGGGGGGCTCGAGCCAGTAAGCAGCTCTCGAGCTTTTGAAGATGGCCGAGTCGGAGCCGAGGATCGGCTCCGAGCCCAATCAGCAAGAAAGAAGGTGAGAAGAAGACAACTAACATGGAACGTTATGGTAAGTACATAACTTCTTATTAATTCTTACTCAGTTTTGCACATTTAAGGTTAATGGAAAATGCAGACTTCCTTTTCTCTTGATGCTGAGAGGTAAAGAAAAATTAAGTTGACCACTGATTTCCAGAAAAACAGTGAACATATTCCACAAATTCAGCTATGAACAAAAACTGTGGAGAATTAAAATCTAGCCTGATGAGTAAAGGAAAGGAAAAATGTGGTGCAGTATGGGAAAAGGGAACACACATCTCCCAGGTATAATGGAGCTTCACCTCATTTTCTCTTTTGCTCAGAAATGGATTTAAGTTGAACAGTGTTTTTTTCCAAAATCAGAAAACAAGAAGTTTATTGCGTTAATGGCTTTATAAACAGAACTATTGATAGATCTTGTAAAGAATTAATTTTATTTTTAGTATAACAAAACAAATCAGTAAATTAGAGATACATGGAATTCAGGAGAAAAATATTACCCCAGCTAGGCATAACACAACTCAACATTTCTGCACAAATTCAGTCCACTACCCACATCTGTGAGCGTGTAGACCCAAAGTCAGTGCACATTAAAGTAACCATTTTCAGCCTACGGACCCAAAGTGTTAGCAAACCAGAAGTCTTGCTTTAAAAGTTGTGGCCATAACCTCTAACCACACCACAATCATTGTTTATATAGTGTGGGCCCAAAGTCACAGCATTTCAAAGCTTTCATTTGTAGAATGTGGAATCAAAGTAACTGCAACCTTTGTTAGCTGTGAACCTAATTATTTTATACTTTAAGCCAGCTCACAATTCCATGTAGTCCTGGTCTGTGCCCTCTCCTAGTCAATGTCACAATTTATAATATCAGGCAGTTCAAGGCTTCTTGGATGCCTCTTACCGAATTCATGCACAATGTCCTCAGCTACTGGAATTCTGTCACTGTGTGCATACATCAATGCCAAAACAGTCAGCCTGTCTTCAGTCATAGTTGAATATGTGTATGTCTTGATAAGCCAAAGTCTGCTGACTGCTCTTTCATATGCACAGCTGGTGATGCAAAATGTTCTACAGATCTTTAGAACTGTACTTATGTTTGGAAACAGACGCGGGTCATACTTTTTTAAGGAATCAATAATATTATCTGGATGCACATCAGAATGCCTTCACTTGATGCGCCATGTTTGCATTTCTGCTTGCCAACCATCAGGCTGAGGCAGGTCATCGGAGAAGAAGCTCAGGTCTGATGTTCTAATTTGAAAGTTATGCTGCTCCTGCATCATTATTTTTAGGATGAGCTGTAAATCAAGTGTTGCTTTCGGATGCAGCTGGGAAAACCTCTCATGAATTTCTGTAATTAGGTGGTCTGCAAAAGGAATGGCCACAGCCCTGCAGAAATACTCTTTGGGATTCTCTGCTACTACATTACTTCTGTGTGTCTGCCTTGGTGTTGTTTTGGGTTTACTTGGCAGGACTCCTACTTTTGATGCAGATGTCATGGCTTCCTGATAGCACATGGAATGATGTCCTTCAATATTCAAGTTGAACATCTTTCAGGACAGTTTGTGTGAAGTTAATATAATTCATGGCCTTTACCACATCCAGGGCTGATCCTTGCAGTGAAATACACAAGACTCGCAAATAATGAAGACATATTGCTGTGATAACAAGACATGCAATGAATTCAAAACTTGATATGTTCTTTACCATACCATTTGCTTGTGCAATGTCTTCACATCGACTAGACTGCTGAGCAACTTGTTATAAGTCACAGACAATTGCTTGGTGCAAGGAAATAAAGACTTCAGAGGCATCATGTGTTTCAATCCATCTGGTGTGACAAAAACTTTGCAGTTTAACTTTGCTGAAATCACAATGTGCAATTTCTTCTTTTAGTATAGCTTCTCTTTTTGGAGAGTATTCAAAGCATCACAGTTTCACTTGCTACTGCCATCATATTGTGAATTAGCTGATTCTCACAGGCTGATGCAATGCATCTGTTTAGCTGATGGGATCCACACCAAAACCACAAGGCCTTTGGATACTGTGTTTCAGTCCTTGGGCCTGCACCTTTGCGTTTCCCACTCATATAGCCAGCCCCATCAGAGCACTGACCCCTCATCTTACATGGATCTAGGTTTAGTTTTTCAAGCTGTAGCAAGATTTCTCTGCAAATTCTCTCACCAGTAGTGTCACTGCTGATGTCAATGTATGTAACAAAATGTTCTTGTATGATATAGTTCTCATCCATAAAACCAGTAACTCCTTATTGCTGATATCATGAACTTCATCCACCATTACACAGTACCACCCACCAGCCTTCTTGATGTCTGCAATAGCTTCTTTTTGAATCATGTGCCCAATGACAGAAATCATTTCATTCTGGATAGTCTTGGATCTGTAAGCAGCATTTTTATTTGCAGAATCAAAGTGCTGTCTCAGGATGTCATCTCCACCGCCAAGGTAAAACTTTAGCAAAGGTAGAAAGTTCTCACATTTTGCTGTTTTATTATTCAAGTATCTGAAATCATCCTTATGTCCTTTAAGGGGAAGGTCTTGAGTGCCACATAAAACTATGTTTTTTGCAATAGAACGTAGAAGGATACGGTTCTTCCTTCTTTCTTCTAATGTTTTATTGCACCTAACCACAATACTTTCAGCTTCATGTAGCGTAACTCTCATAAAATTGTCTGCTCTGATAGCACAGGAAGCATGGATTTCATGGCCTACTCCACCATCATTAGGATTGGTACCATGCAGTTTATTAAAAAAGTGTGCATCTAAAGCAAATGTTGCCTTTTTTTCAGTTCTTGTATCCAGTTGTTGCAAGTGCATCTCTTTTTCACTTTGAAGTAACGGTGTCAAACCACAAGCAAGGCAAGCAGAATGCAGCATCAACTGAGGCACTGTATACCAGTCCTGGGTACGTTGCAATCCATGATGGCTGAACTTAATGTTTCTGTTTACCAAATGTGGTTGCTGGCAACATTTCACAGTTCCTGATAGAATAGTCAGCTGTCAGTAATGTAAGTTTTTCTTGATCTGTCACGTTGCTGCTTAAATAACTTGCAATGTCATATTGACAAATCCCAGGTGTATATGTAGATACAAGGACACTGTTTGATGACTGTTCTGGTTGTGACCTTTCTGCAGGATCATAGTCATTGCACATTGGTTGTTGTAGACAGAAAACTGCTTCTTGTTGCTCACTGTCTTGACTTGCTTCTGGGAAATGTCTGACAGAATCAACAGATCTAAGTTATACAGAATGTATACACCCATTTTTATATGCAGCATTACCCCTTAAAGTCACTACATTCCCCTTAAACCTGTAGGCAGCTGTAAAAAGCATTTCGGAAAAGTGTTGCGTCAGTTAAGTTTACTACAGTATTCAAGGCCCAACAGCATTAGCAAGCTAAGCTGCACCACCAGTGAATCAATGTACACTTTGATGTATAACATTTATGACCTGAAATTTCAATCTGCTGTTATAAATGCATACTTTATCAACCTGTGCCATTTGACCCACAAATACTAAATCTGCAGGTAACAGTAGACAATTACCTCAGTATGCTATGTGATTCACTGTCTATCTTTTGTGTATATAGTTGTTGTTGCCTATACTGGTTGCAGCTTACAGATGTGCATAAAATGGCTCCCTATTACACTGTCACATACTCAGGTTGTCAAATGCATCTTTGTCGAACTGCAAACTGCAAAAAGCAAAATAGCAAAGTGACATTTCAGCGAATTCTTTCCCTGGGAAAGAATTTGTTTGGCTGCTTTCGCTACTTTGCTTTTTTGGCACTGTAATGCGATCTCAGAGTTGATATATTTAAGTAGGGGGGGTGTGGGGCGTCACCCCCCACATTATGTAATGTTTTGCAGGGTTTTTTTGTTTCAGAACAGCGATGTGTTTTGAAGTTTCGACGTTGTAAGCTTTTGCTTACATGGGGTCGATTATGTGTCATTCGCTCTTCTGAGCATGCGATATTATAGCAATAACCCACACCTGGGTGTGGGTAATGCTGGATTTACCCACGGTTGGCCAACCGTGGGTAAATCCAGCATTACCCACACCCAGAAGTGGGTTATTGCTATTATACAATGACATTATTTAAGAAAAAAAATATTTAAGAAAAAAAATAATTACTTTTCTTAAATATTGGCATTGTATAATGCCTCCTTGCTGCCCTTCCGCAGCTGTCTGGTATTCCGCGGCAGTTCATGCGTATGCCTACGCAGTACATCAGAGCTGTGGGCAAAAGCAACGGAGAAAGCAAGATCTCTGTTGCTTTTTACTGTTTTGCTATGTTAAATGGGTTTAACATAGCGAGACAGCTTTAAAAAAAGCAACGGAAAATCTCCGTTGCTTATTTTAAAGCTGTCTTGCTATGTTAAACCCATTTAAGATAGCGAGACAGTTTTGAAAAAAGCAACAGAGAAAGCAAGATCTCCATTGCTTTTTACAAACTGTTTTGCTATGTTAAATGGGTTTAACATAGCAAGACAGCTTTAAAATAAGCAACATTGATCTCCGTTGCTTATTTTAAAGCTATCTCGCTATGTTAAACCCATTTAACATACCAAGACAGGTTTAAAAAAAAAAAAGCAACGGAGAATGCAAGATCTCTGTTGCTTTTTACACAATGTGTCGCTATGTTAAAGGAGTTTAACATAGCGAGACAGCTTTACAAAAAGCAACGGAGATCTCCGTTGCTTTTTTTAAACCTGTGTCGCTATGTTAAACTCCTTTAACATAGCGAGACAGTGTTTTAAAAAAGACTTATACTGATGGAAAAAGTCCGGGTGACCGGACCTTTTGCCATTAGTATAAGTCGATTTACAACATGCATGCTGGCCAATCAGCGTGCACGTTTTGGAATATTAATGGGGGGTCATGGTATAATGTAATATAGACCCCATAAAACACCTTTTCAGAACTTTCCCTAATGGCTGGAAGTACTTGCATGATCTTGGAACTTGTGTTCTTTGGCACATGTATTGTTTTGATTCAAAGCAAAAAGTAGTCCAGTATTGCAGTTGTTAATGAAATTCAAATAATGTCTATACTGTATAAACAGGCAGAAAGATTGTTAGCCACCCTTTTGCTTTTCACTTATAGCCTTCCTCTTCACCCTCCACAGTGTTCTGTCTCAGACAAGTCTATTTTGTAATTCAAATGTGCTCATGACAGACATAGTCACATAGCTCTTTCACAGCTAACTGCAATGCACAGACTTCTCTATGAACCAGAAAATTGCAGAGCCCTTAACTTAAAAAAATGGTACTCCACAATGCAATTTTAGACCCTAGAGTGAAAAAATCACTAATCACTATAACTGATCTAATACTGCAGGTTCTCTCTATATCCAAATAGTGTAGCTAAACTAAAGAAACCATGTGTCACTCTCATTGCAATCCATTCAGAATGCAAACTTACTTAAAACACAAGTAAAACTTCACCTATCAATGGATCTGCTCCTATATATGTTCAGGATAATTGCCACTGTTATTTTCATCTCACCATGTTGTTAAAAAAATTTTCTTATAGGTTCATAGTTTAGTATTAAGCTAACTGCCTTTGCGAGCCATTTTAAGCCTAGCCAATTATCCCTTGTATGACTCGAACCCTACACCTTGTGTTTGTAAGGCAAATACCTTAGCCATTAAGCCACCCTCCCAACCCCCTTTTGGGACTTTTTTGAAGTCTTCATTCATAATGCTATGCCCTACAACACTATTCACCAGTACATGAATAGTTGTACAACATCCTCCAAGCAGTGGTGCAGCGGATAGAGTTGTCACCTCACAGCAAGAGGCTCTCTAGTTGAGTCTTAGCTGGAGTGCCTTTTGTGTGGAGTCTGCATGTCCTCCCTGTGATTGAATGAGTTTTAAAGATATGCATGTAGGTGCATGTATGTGTGTGTGTGTGTGCCTTCTGTGAAGGTTGGGCACCAGGTTGACAACTCGACACTGGAAAAACTCCACTGCCAATCAGTCTGCAGACCAGTGATCCTCTGTGGCAACCCCTAACAGGAGAAGCCGAAAGACATTGTTATCTTCCAAGCCATACACATAGTTTTGTGACACTGCTCACTCCCTAATCTACACTTCTAATATAAGCCTTACAGTAGCTTTATATATATATATATATATATATATATATATCTATATATATATATATATATATATATATATATATATATATATATATATATATCTATATATATATATATATATATAATCTAACCGGCTTTAAACCCCACCTATTAACTGTAATAGTTTGTGCCCTAGCTAGTTCCTTCCCTTACAGCCACTTTTTTGAATTTCTACACAATGATCAAAAATTATTAACTGCAAAATCAACTTAGCTGTAGTTGTTGATAAGATAGTAGTTATTGGCTTAACTTTGTAGGGTGGACAAAACACTGATAGCCATTTGCTAAATAAAATACAGTCTCACAATGAAAACAGACTTAATATGAGCAGTAAACTTCTCTGCCCTTGAAACACAAATTCATTGAATCAACATGAAAACCCACATTCAAAACAAGAGCATATGGCCAGTGGACGATTAATTTACCTTTGGGCTATTTTCAAACCATAGGCTCCTTGCACACATTTTTAGGGCCATGCATATATATATGTGTTCTTTGATTCATCTTCTGACTGTATTAAATTATATTCATTGTATAATACAGCACCACTTGCTAGAATGTTTTAAATTTGTAATTTTGAACATCCTTCTAATAAGCAATGAAACAAAATGCATGAATCAATAATTACAAAACTACCAATTTCAAAAACTGTCAACCACAAAAGGCAAACACCTTTCATTAAAAGCCACTAATATCACTCAGTAAACACAATCTTTGCAAAAGTAAAATTCTTAGGTTCATAGGTATGTACCAAGTTAAGAGTCCTGGAGCCTTTACAAGCCTAGCCCATAGAAGTGCCCTGGCATCGTGCCACTTGAAGTTAGTTCCCAGTGCCTCTATCAAGTAGAGCCACTGGAGTGATCCATGGGGTGAACTTTCTATTTCCCATCCACTCATCAAGATTTCTCTTGAAGAGGGTCAATGAGGTGCTCTGCTTGGCATGTATGGGCTCTTGCCTCCCCTATAATGCCTTTTTTAGGCAATGCCATGAGGTTAAAACTACCAACATGAAAAATTAATCAAAACGTAAAGTAAAGGTCATGCTGCTAAATGCTATGAGTCTAAACAAGAAACTGCACTCATTGCAAGCATTCTTAACCATGGAAGAAGCTGACATTTATGCAGTCACAGAAACCTGGTTCAAAGCTGTGGAGAGCACTCCAGCCTTACCAGGTTACTCATCCTATCATTCATTCAAACCCCAAGCCATGGGCAGAAAAACAAAAGGAGGTAGAGTTACAGTATATATAAAAGATATACACACCTGTAGGCTGGTCAAACAGTATGATGCACAGGAAATACTCAAGGTGCAGTTAACAATTGACAAGACCCCTTTTCAAATTATAGCTAGCAACAGGCCTCCATCCCAGGCCGCAGCTACATGAACTCAGGCAGGAACTTGCAGCACCCTATTCAACCAAAGCCTGAGTACTGGCTTCGTCCCAGCCGAGTGAAGGACAGCTACTATCATCCCTTTGCACAAAGGTGGAGCATCAACCAATCCAAGAAATTATAGACCCATCAGCCTAACTAGCCTGATCTGCAAGGCCATGGAGCAGATTATCATGGACCTCATTAGCAAGGACATTGGTAACCTCCAGACAGTTTGTTTTTTTTGGGGGGAGGTCATGCCTGTTCAATTTGGTCATCTTCTTTGAGACAGTCCCCAAGGCCACAGACAAGGGGAAGATGGTGCACACTGCCTACCCTGACCTGGCCAAGGCCTTCGATACTATTCTCCACTCAGGTATAATAGATAAACTTTCTCAACTAGGCATCAATTCATATGTTACCAGATGGGTAGCAAACTGGCTCACTGATGGAACCCACCTAGTCAAAATAGGGGAAGCCACCTCAAGTAGTAGACCTGTAACAAGCGGTGTACCCCAGGGATTGGATTTGGGACCTCTGCTGTTTGGGATATACTTCTCAGAGGTACAGGCCAAATTTAGTGGACTGCCAGCTGAGTGCTGTCATCAATTCCTCTAAGGATGTAGACATCCTCCAAGAGGGTCTCACCCTAACAAATGACTGATGCCAGAAACATGGCCTCAAACTGAATGCCAAAAATGCATCATCATCCCTTTTGGGGAGAATGATGTCCCCACAAATTATCACATTGATAATAAGGCACTAAGCATGCAATCAGTCGTGAGAGACTTGGGCACCCAGGTTGATAGCAAAATGACTTTTGACCACCATATTGCCTCCATTGTACGGAAAGCTTTCTACATGGCTTACCTCATTACTTAGGGTATCTCATCCAGGGACAAGGAGGTCATAACATCCCTGTATTCTTCCCTTATTAGACCCATTATTGAGTACAATGCCCCTTTTAGCATGTACCTCACAAAGCACATGCAGCAGCTGGAGAAACCACAGAGGTTCCTCACCCAGAGAATCCAGGGCCTCAAACATCTAACCTGTACAGATAGGTTAAAAGCCCTGTCCCTCTACTCATCTCCTACAGACTCTTCAGAGGTGACCACTGTCTGGCATACAAAGCAATCTTAGACCCCGATCTGATGGGGCTGCTGCATATCCACAAGTCAAGCTCCACTCGAGTAACCTGCATGTATGACCTTAACCTGCTCTGTGACATCAGTAGGACTTCTTAGTGAACAGATTTGTGTCCCAGAGCCTCGCCCTTTTTGTGGAATAGACTCCCTCTCTACGTAAAGCAGAGTACCTCATTAAATCTTTTTAAGTGCAACCTGGATAACTGAATGGGGAACAGAGAATACACCCCTGGGATTCCACCTGTACCTCTGCTTGACAGTGGCATAGGGTGCTGACTTGTTGGAACATAGACTAAATTCTTGGCTAGGCTTGTAAGGGCCTCAGGGCCAGTAGCATAGTAACTTACGATGATCCTATGAAAATAAAAAGTGTGTGTGTGTGTGTGTGTGTGTGTGTGTGTGTGTGTGTGTGTGTGTGTGTGTGTGTGTGTTTATGTTGCTATATGAGTGCGTGAGTGAATGCGTGCATGAAAACAGAAGTGTGTGTGTCTGTGTGTGTGTGTGTGTGTGTGTGTGTGTGTGTGTGTGTGTGTGTGTGTGAGAGAGAGAGAGAGCGAAAGAAAGTGAAGAACAAGAGCAATTGAATGATCCCTGGCATCATCGCATAAGATCTTTGCGTACCTATCGACCATACCTCTCAGCACAAGAAATCTAGACAGAGACACAAATAATGGGGAAACAAAGGGCTGAAAATAGGGACGGATTTTAAATATTGCTCTTATAAACTTAGAAAGTTGCTAGAATAACCGTTTTTGGTAGCATGCATTTTTTTCTGAAGCAGAAAGTGTGTGTGTGTGTGTGTGTGCTCGTGTGTGCATGCATGTGAGACTAAGTGCGTGAGATGACTACTGGCAGCAGCAACAGTAAAGAGGTTTACAAACATCTGCACCTTTCAGCTGAGGAAATCTGGATAAAGTCTAAAATAAAGGGGGAACAAAGGCTCTAAAACAGAAACTTAATTACTGCTCTTATAAAATTACAAAGCTGATAGAGTAAAGAATTTTTTAAGTCAGCATGAATTTTCTGAAGAAAAAAAGTCTGAAGCTCAAATGTATGTCATCATTTAATGATTTCAATCTGCAGTGACTGCCAACCAAACAATTTAAGAATAAGGGGCCAAACAATAAAGTAAATAACCTGGTTATTTTTTAACTGTTATATTTTGGTTGTAAAATGCTTCCTAGAACACCATTAACATTTATTTATTTATTTATTTAAATTTGTTGACTGGGAGTGTCCGACTGGACGTGGGTCCATTTTCAGCGGAGGCCCGGGGAGAAAAGCTCCACAGTAAAATAAACAGACAGTAGTTACATTGGATTACATAGCGATTAACAATTTAACATAGAAATTACTTACAACATATTTACAGATGAAGAACATAGTACATCAGTAGACAACTAGAATCTTTATCTGTGAAGTACATAACAGGCATTAACAAATGTAACAATGAGAAGTTCCTGCTGTATAATAAGTACTAGGCTTATGAGCATCTGAGCTTGCTATCATCAAGGTAGTTAGTGGAGGTGAAAGAAAGGTAGTAGTTGGATGGGGTGGATGATATTAGAGTGGGAGTTGCAAGGGCATAGCCAGCATGTTTTTAGGTGCACTTTTAATAAAGTTTTGAAGTTGGTGCATGATGGTATGGAGGTAATTGTGGGTGGGAGTGAGTTCCATAATTTGGCTATGGCACAAGAGAATAGTGCTTCACCAGCAGAGTTATTGGCTTTAGTGATCTGCAAGTGATTTTTGTTGGTGGGTCTTAGTGGTCTGGTGGTGCGATAGGGTTGGAGTAGATTCTGGAGGGATGGGACATTTAGTGGATGGTTTACTAGTTTGTGGGTGAGTGAGAGTTGATACCACTGAAGGAGGTGAGGGAGTTCAAGCCAGCCCAGTTCAGCAAGTGAGAGACAGTGGTGACTACGGTAGGATGCCCCTGTGGCGAATTTGGCGATTTTGTTGTAGCAGGTCTCTAGCTTGTTTAGATCACATTGCCTTAGGTTGGTATATACTGGAGAGGCATAAAGTAGGGTGGAGATAAGGTGGGAATTTGCTATTGAAATCTTTGCTGCTTTGGTGAGAAATTGTTTATTTCTGTATAATGCTCCTAGTTTTTGTGCACTTTTTATGGTCATGGATATGTGAATGTCAAATTTTAGTTTATTGTCTATTTCCACTCCTAGCAATTTGGTGTGTTCAGTTGGGTATATAGTGGTGTTGTCTTTTGCTGTGATGTTAAAGTGAGAGTTGTTTTGAGTATGTTTGGTGGGTTGGAAGATGAGTAGTTTAGTTTTGTTTGGGTTAAGTATTAATTGGGTATCGGATAACCATGTTTCAACAGAGGAAAAGGCTTCCTGTGTGACTTTTTGCAGTTTGGGTAGGGACTGGGCTGAGCAGATGATGGTTGAGTCATCTGCGTATTGGATGAGTGTGCCATGTTTGGTGGCAGAGGCTAGATTATTTGTGTAAACAGAGAAAAGTAGGGGTCCAAGGATGGATCCTTGGGGAACCCCTATGGAGACAGGTAGTTGGGGAGATGTGTCATTCTGCCATACAACGGATTGTTGGCGGTCAGACAGGTAACTCTGAAACCAGTTGGTGACTGATTGTGAGAAGGATAGGTTATTGAGGAGAGAGAGATAAGTTGTTTGTGTGGGACCATGTCAAATGCTTTAGATAGGTCTAGGAAAGTAGCAGAGGAGAGATAGCCATTGTTTTTATGCTGAAGGATAGTGTTAGTAAAGGAGAGTAAGGCAGTGGTGGTGCTATGGTTTGGTCAGAAACCATGCTGAGTACTGGAAAGGAGGTTGTTAGTAAGGAGGTAGTGTGAGACCTGAGAGTGTATGCATCTCTCTAGTATTTTGGAGAGTGGAGAGAGAATAGCTATGGGGCGGTAATTGGTTAGTTCTACAGAGGGTCCGCCTTTGTGGAGGGGAATTATATGTGAGACTTTCCACAATGTGGGAACGTAACTTTCTGACAAAGATCCTGTCATATTTATTTTATTTTATTTATTTATTTTACATTTGTTGACCGGGCTAATCCAGCTGGATATATGTCCATTTTCAGTGGAGGCCCGGGGAGATAAGCTCCAAACTTGAACATTAAAGTGAAAAATAATAGAAAATCTTGCTAAATACATAAAGTAACAAGATAGAGTCAAACATTATAAATTGTGGCATAGTAGTAACATATAAACATACAGTAGTTAGAGAAAACAACAAAAATAAATAAAAAAAATTAACATGTGATATACAATGGAGAATACTATCATAACGTACAGAGAGAAAGGATACAGGAAAGTAGGAAGATGGCAGTTATATATGTACACTTTTTTTTTTTTATAATTAGAAGGAGATGTAAATCAGTGGATGCAAAAATAAATAGATTTTTGGGTTCTAAAGATGAGGGGTTTAGTCAGGGGTCAAGAAAATAAAGTTAGTCAGGATTAGTACAGGGGCAGAGCCATTGTGTTTTAAGGTAGAGCCTGAGTTTCTTTTTGAAGAGAGGTTTTGAGGGAATAGTAGAAAGTTCAGAGGGAAGCAAGTTCCAATCTTTACCAACAGTGTTAGAGAAAAGGGAATCTCTGGCCCTGTTGTTTGCTTTGTCAATATTTACAAAAAGTTTGTGTGCAGATCTTAGGGACTTTTGGTTATGGTAGGGGGTGAATAAGAGTAGATAGTATAGGTGTTTTGTTAGGTTGATAAAGAATTTGATGGGCTATGCCTAGTTGATTAAGTTTTAGTTGCTGTTGAAATTCAAGCCAGCCTAGTTGTTTTAAATTAGTACAGTGGTGGGTTCTGTAAGGGTTGCCTGTGGCAAATCTGGCTATGTTGTGGTAGGAGTTTTCTAATTTCAAGATATTCTTTTTTGATAAGTTAGTAAATATGGGAGAGGCATAGAGAAGGGGTGAGATAAGGTGGGAGTGGGCTATAGTTGTTCTAGATTCAGGAGTGAGGAAAGGTTTGATTCTGTAAAGAGAGCCTATTTTTTTGCTAATAGTTTTCAATGTGATACTTATATGGGTATCGAAGTTAAGGTTGTTGTCAATGGTAATGCCTAGTAGTTTGGTAGTAGGATCTTGTGATATAGGTGTGCCATTCTTAGATATTATAGTAAAGTCTAAATGGGGAGATTTGCTGGAAGGAGTGAAGAGGAGGAGTTTAGTTTTTTTGGGGTTAAGTAGTAGACAGTGTTGGGAAAACCAATCTTCTACAGAATTAAAGATGTGTTGTGTGAGGGAGTGAAGATCAGATACAGATGTGGCTGAGCAAATTAGTGTAGAATTGTCTGCGTATGTGGCTTGGGGAACTACTTGGTGGAGGTCATTGATAAATAAAGAAAACAGGAGGGGACACAGTATGGACCCTTGGGGAATGCCAATGTTGACAGGCAGTTGGGAGGATAGAGTGGAGTTCCAGAGTACTGCTTGTTGTTTGTTATTTAAGTAGGACTTAAACCAGTTTATAGGTTTGGTTTCAAGTGACAAAGATTGAAGAATGTGTATGAGTATGTGGTGGTTGACCATGTCAAAAGCTTTGGATAGGTCTAAAAAAAGTGCAGAGGAAAGGTTGTTGTGATTACGATTTTTGTTGATTGTGTCTGTAAAGGAGAGTAGGGCAGTGGTGGTACTGTGGGATGGTCTGAAACCATGTTGGGTATTAGAGAGTAAGTTATTTAGGAGAAGGTGGTCAAGCAGTTGCTTGTGGATACACCTTTCCATTATCTTAGATAAGGGAGAAAGTAGTGTGTAGGGCGGTAGTTAGAGATTTCAGTAGAATTACCACCCTTATAAAGTGGGATAATATGGGAGATTTTCCAAAGTTTAGGGAAATATCCCTCAGTGATGGTTCTGTTGATAAGTATAGAAATTGGGTAGGCTATTGATTTGTCTGCTAATTGCAAGTATTCTGTGGGTATTAGGTCTGCAGAGGGAGTACATCATTTGAGTTTTTTGATAAGGGAGAGAATGTAGGATGTTGGGACAGGTTGGAAGTGAAATGGGGGAGGTGGGTTTAAGTTATGGTTAGATATGTTTGTGTTTTTGTTGGGGAGTTGACTGGCTAGGGTTTGAATTGTTTCGGTAAAAAAGGAATTAAAGTCATTTGTAATTTGGTTGGGGTTCCTTATGTCAGAGCCTTGTGGGTTGGGTGTGACAGGTTTACTAGGCTGTAGTAATTGTCTTATGTTTGCCCAGAACTTTTGTGGGTTATTTTGGTAAGTATGCTGAGGTTTCAGGTAAAAGTTTTTTTTGTCATTCATTATAGCTTTTTTGGTCTCATTTCTGAGTTGTTTGAAGTTTTGTTAGTCAGCTGTGTTTTTAGTTAAGCGAGATTTCTTCCAGATTTTATTTCTGAGATTGATTTTTTGCTTGGTTTCTGTTGAGAGCCAGGGGGCTGATTTAGTTCTAATTCTAATAGAGTGAGTGGGAGCATGGTAGTTGAGTATGGCCAGAAACTTAGTATTAAAGAAATCTACAGCATCATCAAGAGAAAGGTGTTTTAAGGGTGTCCAGTTACATGCGTTCAGTTCACTTTGAAATAGTTCCAAGTTGAAATTTTTTTTAGATCTGATTGTACTGGTAATGTTATGGGTAGGAGGGTTGGTTTTAAGCCTGATGATGTAGGTTAATAAGTGATCAGTTATATCATCAGGGAGGGTTCCTGTTACAAAAGTACGGGGTAGATTATTGGTGAGAATCCAATCTAAGGTACTTTCTTTTTTGTTAGTTTTATTTATTCTAGTGGGGGAGGTGATAGTTTGTGACAACCCGTAAAGGTTAATATGGTCTGCAGGATGTTTGTTGTTGCAAGATTCCCAATCAATGTTTACGTCACCTAGGATGATTGTTTCTTGGGGTAAGTTTAGAGATAGCCAACATAGGATCTTTTCTATGGTAGAAATACTATTTCCTGGGGGAACATTAATGCAAATAATAAAGATGGATTTGGCTATGTTTAGTTCAAGTTTAGTAATAAGAATTTCAGCATTAGAGTCCTGGGAAGGTTTTTGGTTGAAAGTGGTTATTTGAAGGCTAGACTTAAATAAGATAGCTACACCACCACCTTTTTTAGATTCCCTGTCTAGACGCAATATATTATAGCCAGGAGGAATGACTTTGGTGTCTCTTGTTGAAGGTTTTAACCAGGTTTCTGTTAGACAAATAATATCAAAGGAGTAGAGTTCTAAGAGAGCATGTAGTTGAGTTGTTTTATTATTAATACTATGTATGTTGAGGTTAGCTATTGAGAGTGAGTTTTTGGGTTTTTTAAATAGTGGGTACACTGTGGGGGTTTGGTAAATGGATTGATTTAAGGAGGAGTTGGTTGGACCTGGGTTTGGGTGAATATCTCCATTTCTAAGTGAGAGAAGTAGGGTATGAAGAAGTATGCAGTGTTTGCTTATTTACTTTGTGGGTGGGTTAACCTTATAGGATTTAGATGTACATGTTTTATGTGGGTTATCCTATGATATCTGGGTGAAAGATAGCTAGGTGTGGAAGTTATGTTAATATGATGGTTGTGGTAGGTAGGAATTGAAGAGGAAGTTAGTTTAGTTGGGTTGCTAAGGTGTGATAGTAGTGGGTGTTCATAGGAGGTTGTAAGTTGTGCTAATATTAAAGGGGGAATAAGTGTGAGCAAAACTGTGGTATGTTTGAGGACTAGGGTGGGGAGTTTATACATATTAAAGGTGGTTAGTAAGTTGTAGTAACTAGTACAGGTGTAGTGGGTGTGTTATTGTAAGGCAAAGTTCAATGGTGTATGTTAAAGGGTGTGGTTAAAAGCAAAAATAAGGAGGGAATAAAGATGATTGGTTAATTGTAGATAGGTTGTAACTGGAGGAAAAGGGGAGTGGGGTGTGGTTAGGTAGGTAGAATGTGGATGCAGTGGGGGTGGGTGGGAATTGGAGGGAGGGTAGGGGAGCAGATTGAGCCCGCAGGGTGAACGGAGTGGGTAGAGACAAATGAGGAGAAGTTAGCGAGGAAAACAATCAGCTATGCAGGTAGCTGTAGGTTGGAAAGGCAGGATAAAAGTGGAGAAGGTTAGAGAATAAAGGTGGCGTCTAGGGAAAGACTTCTAGTGGAGTACAAACTGAAAGGCAGAAGTAAGTATGAGTAGGAAGACAGCAAGAAGCTTTGTAGATGGTTAAAGTTTGCAATGGTAGCACAGGGGGAGGTGGAGTGTTGAATGGGAGAAAGGCGCCCCCTTGTGGGCAGTTCAGGAAATGAAGGTGAGTTAGTAAGGGAGCGGAGTAGTGTAGGAGAGTGTAGGGAAGAAACCTAAAGTGAGAGGGGGTGAAGGTAAGTGTTAGAGGTGTATAGGTTGATAGGTAGATACAGAAAAGGGGTAAGGCTGTTGGCTGCTCAGGCGCCCAGCGAACTTTGAAGCCCTGAAACAGGTGGTGACTAGGAGTCTGTTTTATCAGCTAGATTTTGTCCATAACATACTTAGTTTTGTCCTTGATGGAGGGTGCAGAAAGCAGGAGGCTGGAGGTTGAGTCCACAAGCAAGTGGATTGGGTTCTTAACACACCAGGTAGGCTGAGGTAAAATCAGGAGCAGGCTCAAATTGAGTTGGGTACTTAGGGAAGAAGGGAGATAAAAGATAGAGGAGAGAAACAGGGTTAGCAATTCAGCTTTTATATTCAAAAAGGCAGTAATAGCTAACAGTAATACTTATAACATTGCAATTAGTGATTGAGATAAAATGCATACATTTAGCCAGTATAAACAGTTCTAAGTACTTCTAGGCAACAGCATTGGTGAGGTATAACCAGCAGGTGGCACAAATGCAATGGTACAGGTGCAAGTCAGATACATTCACTTAGCCAGTTTAAGCCATTCATTCAGTACATCAGGCAACAATATCAAAGAGGTTAAACATCAGGCATCACAATGCAAAGGTACAAAAAAATGGAGGATAAAAAAACTGGTCAACAGTAAACGGAATAACAGCAAGAAGGGGTAGTGATTGGTAGTCTAAAGGTGCATGTTCAGAACTTTAAATTTGAGGTTCAAACACCCAATATAGGGAAAAACACTATTGTAAAATGGAAGAACAGCACTTGTTTTCGAGGTTACGAGTGGTTTAGACCAAGTTCTCAGTCTCACACCACGTGGGTGGCGCAGTAGGCAATCATTTGATAAAAGCTTATAGCCAGAGGACGCTAGTCTAACCACAGGCTAAAATTAGCTGAATAGCCCATTAAATTACAAGGAACAAGGGTAACAATTAGGATTTAGGCAAGGTTTGGGGTGACAAATAATATAGAGCGTGCAAACACAGCTTAGTCGCTAAACTCAATAATAAGCATAGAGTGTAGAAAGATAAGAAAAAAGCAATTACACCCTAGTCGCTAAATGCAAATACAAACACAATGTCAGACGTGGTATCGTAATAGAACAGCAAAAAACACACTAGATCAATGTAAGCAATTCCATATGTCTACGACCATTTCAGTTCAATTAAACATGCAGTCGTTGAAAAGCCAGATAATGAGACCACCGATGCCACTTACCAGGGGCTAAGACGCCAGGGCAGAGCGGACAGCAGCTAGGGACCATCAAAGTATACTACACCAAGTTTGAAACATTAGGCAGAGGAACTATTTTAAATCAAAAATATACTAAAAAATATATAAATATACATATATATATATATATATATATATATATATATATATATATATAGTAAGTAAGCACAATTATTTTACAGGCAGCCCATTCTCTAAGTTCAATAATACCCTCCAGGGTGTGTGTGTTAATGTGTAATTAACAGCCTTCCAGGAGTTTAAAGGCCTCCGCCTGTGGCATCAGACCTCATAACACCCTTGAGCAGGCATTAATTGCACATTAACAAACACCCTTTTGGGCATTATTGCTTGCTTCTGGCAGCAGTAATCATGCCTGTAGTTATATGCACTCTTACGCATTTATTTTCTTTCCGTTTGCACATACATTTTTTTCTGCAAACACTTTTGGGATGTCCTTGGGCTGGGTAATCACATCATAGTTTTATGATAGCTTTACCTTCACCATTGTATTTTTCAGTTTTCTGGTGTAAGTAAAGAATACCTTATTATTCCTTTCAGCTGTTGAGTCTAAACTGAGTTCATAGTTAGGTCTAGAAGATTTTCTGAGAAAAGTAGCTTTTACATTTTTAAAATCTAGTCCTATTTTTTTACAAATAGGAAAGTTTTTGAAACATAAATAGTACTTTTTTCTTGTGTATCGTGCTAATTTTGTGATTCCATTGAAGTTGTTTTTAGTTTTTATTTGTATATTTATTTATTACCAATATGGGTTCATTAATGCAGAATTTAATAATATTAATATAGAACTCACTGACATTATTGTTTGGGTCACCGAGGATAGTATCACTATTTGTTTTCATAATCATGCAGTTCAGTGGATCATAGTTTTCTTTTACAGAGTTTACAAAGGATACTTTTTGAATGAGTTTGATTTTACTATTAGGCTGAAGTTTATGATATCATCATTTCCTTTTGGCTTATCCCAGTTAGGGGTTGCCACAGCAGAACAACGGTCCGCAGAACGATTGGCAGTAGAGTTTTACGGTGTCGAGTTGCCAACCCCGTGCCCAACCTTCCATAGAAGGCACACACACACACACACACACACACACACACACACACACACACTCGCACCTAGGGCCAATTTAGTGTGTCCAATCCACCTACAGCATGTCTTTGGGGTGTGGGAGGAAACCCACATGACCATAGGGAGGACATGCAGACTCAGCACGGAAGGCACCCCCAGCTGAGAATCGAACCAGAGAACCTCTTGCTGTAAGGTGGCAACACTAACCTCTGCACCACTGCGGCCGCCCACTGAAGATTATGATATAATGATCTGTTTTGATTACAGATGTATAAACAAGGATGGGGGTGCAGAAAGATCCAAGGTTTATCATAACATCTGCATTATTGTCATCCCTGGCTGTATTTTGTACTGTTTATTGAAAATGTTTTGATTAACATGGTCAGTTAATAGTTGTGCATATTTACTTTATGCTGAGTGGTTTACCCATTCAGTGTGTTTAAGAAGTTAAACTTTCTCATAAGGATTATATTGATTTTTTACATCTTGGAGTTTAGTCAAAATCATGATGGTTTGCAAGGATCATACATTGTGTATGACGCATTACTAAAATATCATGTTCAGAGCCAAATACGTCAATTGCTGTATGAATAATTTCAAAACAAGAGTTTATTTCCTTTTTCCTGACTTCTTGGTGTGACTTTAACAAAGACTGCAACACTATAATCTATCCCAGCTGCTACACTGTGACATATCCCATCAGATCTATGACAATGAAATATAGAATTGGAATTTGTAATAAGCATTCTGGAACTTCATGTCATATTTCAGCAATGATATCAATGTATCATATATCAGTAGTTCCAAAGCAGATGTAAGCTAAATCAGCCATTTAATGATGGCATTTATATCATTTAGCAAAGTCACATTCATTTCTAATTCTTTGTGCATATGTATGTTTTTCTGTTTGCCCTGATACTTGAAAAAAGCTGAATAAAATATGCTGGAGATAGAAGTTTTCCAGTTTAGTACTTGCTTGTAGTCCCCATGATGAACAGTGAAGCCCACTGGAGACAAAGCACTCTGACTTAATGCATATCTCACTCCAAGCCAAAAGGCTCTGAATCCTAACTGATCTATTTAAGACACTACATCCTTAGCCACTGACAGAATGCCAGAATCTTGTCATGATATTTAGGTGATTTGAGGTGATAGGAGAATTTTGGTTTGCAAATGTCTTCCCTTGTAGGCATAGATGTTCAGTAATCCAACCATATCCTTTTGCCTATCCATGAAGAGCGACCTTCTTGGATTGTACTCATCATTATCCTGAATGCAGTCAGTCCTGAGCATTAAGGGGCAATTAATTCAACTGCCTACTGAGGTCTTCTAGGTTAGAAAACTACTTGCTTTCTGAGAGCTTTTCTCCAAAATCCTCTACATAAAACGTACTTCATAAGACTTCCAATATCTGATAAATCATGTGAACTACCAAAAATGTTACATTTGAAAGCTCTTTTGTACTGTATATTTATGAAAAAAAGTTGTAATTTATTAGACAAGAAATACAAGTGCAATAGTCAAAGTATTATATATCTCTGTAAATGTGCATAGATATCAGAGGGAGAATTGTTTACCTGTTCACGATCTTTCCAAGATGTATGACAGGAGGGAGTAGCTTACTGTTGTTTTGTAATCTTGCCGAATCTATGAAAATTCTGCATATATAATTTTCAAAATATTTTAAAATAATATTACTGTGTAAAACCATGCATATCACATGGCAAGTATCTTGGCAACATTATATGCCTAATGTTTTGTATAATATCATACCATTTGTTCACGTCACACAGCTTTTATGAAATTATTACTGCACTTATGAATATATAGCTAATAGCTATAATTGCTTTATTAGTTATATGTATCTCAAAATATATTCAGACTATGCACAATGTTTTAATTTCATTTTTTTGAATTAACAACAACTGCTTGCATATATCACCCCAACATGATACCATGCTCCCTTTTGTATTATTAATGCAAACATGGAAAAAAATCTCACATTTTTTCATAAATATTTGCAAATATTTACATACCATACTGGCTATTTCACTATGCATGCTTAGGAAATCAGCTTATAGATGTCACCTTGTTGACTTAGTATTAGCAATATATTAGTGTGCGTTTGTACCAGGACTTCAGAAATTAGCCTCTGAAAACACAGACAGGTATACTTCTTTCAGGAGCAAGTCTGTAAAGATGAGTATACTCCTACAGGATACACAGAAATGCTGCTTGCCTGATGACTGTGTACTTTTGTATGAAGTAGTGAGTTCTATTTTAACCTGGTTGAGATGTCCTTACTTTTCATCCCAGGCAGCCGTGACATTGTCACAAGCTCCATACAAAGTCCAGTGAGGTATGTGTCTCTTTTGCACACAACAGAGTTACCAATTACTAAACTGCTTTTGGTGTCACCAGGTCACAGTAACTGCCTTTTGGGTTTTGAAGTATAGCATTATGTTTTTTAACAACAGATATTTTGTTTTCATGGACTCCGTCCACTGCATTTGTATGGTGACCCTGTATGTTTGATCTACATTGTCAGTGAGTGGTCTGCTTGATAGTTACATATATGAGAGTCTGGTTTTGCTGAGCTCATTATAGCTTCTTGAGATTTATATTAGGCTTTTATAGGTGCAGTCTTCAGAATCTCTGCATGTGTAGTAGTTAGCAGTAGCATTACTAGGGCAGGGCAAAAGGGACATTTACCCCAGATGCAAAGTGTTGAGGGGTCACTATCATTAGATCCCAATACTGAATACAATACCAGCTTATAAAAGCCAGTATTGCATTTGCAGTCAAACCTAAGCACTGTAGCACTATGTGTGTAGCCTAAACTCTAGCAACTGCTTGCTATAGTTTAAAAGGGAAAAAAAAACCTCTGTTTTTTTAATTCAAACGTTAGTGCTGTAGCACTCCATGCAGGCAGGGTATAAACTATAGCAGCATTTTTTTTTGCTCTATACTTGAAGAGCCTGTGGGGATGGTGCACTGGTTCAAGACATTGGCACAGGGCAATGGTTGAGCCATCTTCGATTCTGGTGGTCTATATACTGAACTGGGTGAAAATTTGCAATGAACATGAGTTGAGCTATATATATATGTAAGAGCTTTGAAAGTTAGCTCAAGATATAAAATAAAGTAAGATATATATCCGGACTACTCAAACTGCTCAATAGTTGTAGCAGTTTTTCATTTTGCAAATATAGTTATACAAACTGAACATCCATTGGATCTGAAGAAGGTTTTACACCGAAAGCACTTGTCTTGTACCTGAGAATTTGATTGTCTGTCGGAATAAAGTTTATTGTTCATTTTATTTGTTTGTCTATGTGGTTTGCCCATATTTTATTCAGGCGTTTAAACTCCAGGATGTGTAAGTCACACATTGTCAAACATATGAGCAATATTTGGTGTAAAAAAGAAACAAATGTGGTACATAAACATATACTTAAACACTCTGGTGCTCACTTTATATTTGTAAGCATAGTCAGAATTATAAATATATGGCAAATAAAATGGGATGCTCTGAAACAAAGAGAAATGATGCATTATAAATTTGGGGACACTATTTACACCTGGGATGAATGAACATCTATGACACTTTATTTCCTAAGAGCTGGCATATTCAACTGTTTTTCTTAAGGGCTACATCAATTAGTTCATCATTCAGTTATCACAGCATTTTGATATTTGAACTGTTGCAAATATTGGTACTTCTGCCAATCACTGGGTGATGTATGGGTTTGACTGTTTTATTTAGGAAGTATTTGTAATCTTGAGTATGGATTGTCTTTTAATGATATAAATACTACTGAAGATTATTTTACAAATTTTCACTTCTATTATTGCTAACACGATATGATATATTTTAAAATCGTTTTGGAAATAATTTTTGTATATAGATTATGTGGTTCAGGCATGATTTTTAAACCAGTATTCTGAAAAAGTTTGGCTTTGACAATTTTGACAATAGAAACAGGTTGTAGTTCATCTTATTTGCCCCTCTTTATAATGGTCTTCTTGGGTGGACTACAATAAATAGATGTTCTTCATACTGATCACTGCTGCAGTAGCCTTATCTATATGGGTTATATCCCACCAAGGATATAACAGCTGGCCAGCTTCCAAAGCTTCAAGACACCTTCCACGCACCCGAACTCTCAAGCAGCTCAAGCTGAGCTGACCAAAACACAAGTTTGTGTGCGAAGCCCTTCAGAGCTTTACTGCTGCTTAAGGGTACACTCCTCTGAGCTGGGCATCTAAATTTCCTTTGGGGGAAAAATCTTCCATGTTCTTATTTTTTTTAACTGCTGATGTTCTGTAGTCCTATCTCACCTTCATTTTTACATATGGGTATGCTCTGACTCGGACGGTTACAAAGCTCGAAGTCTCTAAGTTGGGTTGTGGCAAGGTAGGTATCCCATAATGCACTAGTAACAATCCCCAGATCTCATTTGCCGCTCTACGAGTCCAGAAGTGTTCTCTTTCTTGGCCAAGGCTAAGTTGGAATATTTTTTTTTCAAATATATTATAGTGTTCTTTTTTTACTGTAAAGTTAGTTTAGCATTAATAGCTTACTGTTGTTAACTTGCAAGTAGTTATTGTGTTTCTGTAGTTTTTATTGCAAATTGTTGTTGCTAATTGTTGGCCGTTACTTCTGCAGGAATTCCTTAGTGGTATCCCTTCATTTTCTATTGTTAATCTTCTCAAGCATAGGTCAATTTTTTTTAGTTAGACAACCTATTTTTTTGTCTTTTCGGTTACTTGTTATTCTCTATCTTGCCTAACTCCTCTGTTCAGGGCTAGGCCCGTTTAAGTTAGAGGACCTAATCCTCTATTGCTTTTCCCCCTTGTGTGTTATCTCTTTAGCAGGGCTAGGCCTGTTTAAATTAGAGGACCTAGTCCTCTAGTGCCTTTCTCCCTTGTGTGTTGTTTTCTTTAGCAGGGCTAGGCCTATATTAATATAGCACTCACTCACATTATTGTTTGGGTCACCGAGGATAGTATCACTATTTGTTTTCATAATCATGCAGTTCAGTGGATCATAGTTTTCTTTTACAGAGTTTACAAAGGATACTTTTTGAATGAGTTTGATTTTACTATTAGGCTGAAGTTTATGATATCATCATTTCCTTTTGGCTTATCCCAGTTAGGGGTTGCCACAGCAGAACAACGGTCCGCAGAACGATTGGCAGTAGAGTTTTACGGTGTCGAGTTGCCAACCCCGTGCCCAACCTTCCATAGAAGGCACACACACACACACACACACACACACACACACACACACACACACACACACACACACACACACACACACACACACACTCGCACCTAGGGCCAATTTAGTGTGTCCAATCCACCTACAGCATGTCTTTGGGGTGTGGGAGGAAACCCACATGACCATAGGGAGGACATGCAGACTCAGCACAGAAGGCACCCCCAGCTGAGAATCGAACCAGAGAACCTCTTGCTGTAAGGTGGCAACACTAACCTCTGCACCACTGCGGCTGCCCACTGAAGATTATGATATAATGATCTGTTTTGATTACAGATGTATAAACAAGGATGGGGGTGCAGAAAGATCCAAGGTTTATCATAACATCTGCATTATTGTCATCCCTGGCTGTATTTTGTACTGTTTATTGAAAATGTTTTGATTAACATGGTCAGTTAATAGTTGTGCATATTTACTTTATGTTGAGTGGTTTACCCATTCAGTGTGTTTAAGAAGTTAAACTTTCTCATAAGGATTATATTGATTTTTTACATCTTGGAGTTTAGTCAAAATCATGATGGTTTGCAAGGATCATACATTGTGTATGACGCATTACTAAAATATCATGTTCAGAGCCAAATACGTCAATTGCTGTATGAATAATTTCAAATCAAGAGTTTATTTCCTTTTTCCTGACTTCTTGGTGTGACTTTAACAAAGACTGCAACACTATAATCTATCCCAGCTGCTACACTATGACATATCCCATCAGATCTATGACAATGAAATATAGAATTGGAATTTGTAATAAGCATTCTGGAACTTCATGTCATATTTCAGCAATGATATCAATGTATCATATATCAGTAGTTCCAAAGCAGATGTAAGCTAAATCAGCCATTTAATGATGGCATTTATATCATTTAGCAAAGTCACATTCATTTCTAATTCTTTGTGCATATGTATGTTTTTCTGTTTGCCCTGATACTTGAAAAAAGCTGAATAAAATATGCTGGAGATAGAAGTTTTCCAGTTTAGTACTTGCTTGTAGTCCCCATGATGAACAGTGAAGCCCACTGGAGACAAAGCACTCTGACTTAATGCATATCTCACTCCAAGCCAAAAGGCTCTGAATCCTAACTGATCTATTTAAGACACTACATCCTTAGCCACTGACAGAATGCCAGAATCTTGTCATGATATTTAGGTGATTTGAGGTGATAGGAGAATTTTGGTTTGCAAATGTCTTCCCTTGTAGGCATAGATGTTCAGTAATCCAACCATATCCTTTTGCCTATCCATGAAGAGCGACCTTCTTGGATTGTACTCATCATTATCCTGAATGCAGTCAGTCCTGAGCATTAAGGGGCAATTAATTCAACTGCCTACTGAGGTCTTCTAGGTTAGAAAACTACTTGCTTTCTGAGAGCTTTTCTCCAAAATCCTCTACATAAAACGTACTTCATAAGACTTCCAATATCTGATAAATCATGTGAACTACCAAAATGTTACATTTGAAAGCTCTTTTGTACTGTATATTTATGAAAAAAAGTTGTAATTTATTAGACAAGAAATACAAGTGCAATAGTCAAAGTATTATATATCTCTGTAAATGTGCATAGATATCAGAGGGAGAATTGTTTACCTGTTCACGATCTTTCCAAGATGTATGACAGGAGGGAGTAGCTTACTGTTGTTTTGTAATCTTGCCGAATCTATGAAAATTCTGCATATATAATTTTCAAAATATTTTAAAATAATATTACTGTGTAAAACCATGCATATCACATGGCAAGTATCTTGGCAACATTATATGCCTAATGTTTTGTATAATATCATACCATTTGTTCATGTCACACAGCTTTTATGAAATTATTACTGCACTTATGAATATATAGCTAATAGCTATAATTGCTTTATTAGTTATATGTATCTCAAAATATATTCAGACTATGCACAATGTTTTAATTTCATTTTTTTGAATTAACAACTGCTTGCATATATCACCCCAACATGATACCATGCTCCCTTTTGTATTATTAATGCAAACATGGAAAAAAATCTCACATTTTTTCATAAATATTTGCAAATATTTACATACCATACTGGCTATTTCACTATGCATGCTTAGGAAATCAGCTTATAGATGTCACCTTGTTGACTTAGTATTAGCAATATATTAGTGTGCGTTTGTACCAGGACTTCAGAAATTAGCCTCTGAAAACACAGACAGGTATACTTCTTTCAGGAGCAAGTCTGTAAAGATGAGTATACTCCTACAGGATACACAGAAATGCTGCTTGCCTGATGACTGTGTACTTTTGTATGAAGTAGTGAGTTCTATTTTAACCTGGTTGAGATGTCCTTACTTTTCATCCCAGGCAGCCGTGACATTGTCACAAGCTCCATACAAAGTCCAGTGAGGTATGTGTCTCTTTTGCACACAACAGAGTTACCAATTACTAAACTGCTTTTGGTGTCACCAGGTCACAGTAACTGCCTTTTGGGTTTTGAAGTATAGCATTATGTTTTTTAACAACAGATATTTTGTTTTCATGGACTCCGTCCACTGCATTTGTATGGTGACCCTGTATGTTTGATCTACATTGTCAGTGAGTGGTCTGCTTGATAGTTACATATATGAGAGTCTGGTTTTGCTGAGCTCATTATAGCTTCTTGAGATTTATATTAGGCTTTTATAGGTGCAGTCTTCAGAATCTCTGCATGTGTAGTAGTTAGCAGTAGCATTACTAGGGCAGGGCAAAAGGGACATTTACCCCAGATGCAAAGTGTTGAGGGGTCACTATCATTAGATCCCAATACTGAATACAATACCAGCTTATAAAAGCCAGTATTGCATTTGCAGTCAAACCTAAGCACTGTAGCACTATGTGTGTAGCCTAAACTCTAGCAACTGCTTGCTATAGTTTAAAAGGAAAAAAAAAACCTCTGTTTTTTTAATTCAAACGTTAGTGCTGTAGCACTCCATGCAGGCAGGGTATAAACTATAGCAGCATTTTTTTTTTGCTCTATACTTGAAGAGCCTGTGGGGATGGTGCACTGGTTCAAGACATTGGCACAGGGCAATGGTTGAGCCATCTTCGATTCTGGTGGTCTATATACTGAACTGGGTGAAAATTTGCAATGAACATGAGTTGAGCTATATATATATGTAAGAGCTTTGAAGGTTAGCTCAAGATATAAAATAAAGTAAGATATATATCCAGACTACTCAAACTGCTCAATAGTTGTAGCAGTTTTTCATTTTGCAAATATAGTTATACAAACTGAACATCCATTGGATCTGAAGAAGGTTTTACACCGAAAGCACTTGTCTTGTACCTGAGAATTTGATTGTCTGTCGGAATAAAGTTTATTGTTCATTTTATTTGTTTGTCTATGTGGTTTGCCCATATTTTATTCAGGCGTTTAAACTCCAGGATGTTTAAGTCACACATTGTCAAACATATGAGCAATATTTGGTGTAAAAAAGAAACAAATGTGGTACATAAACATATACTTAAACACTCTGGTGCTCACTTTATATTTGTAAGCATAGTCAGAATTATAAATATATGGCAAATAAAATGTGATGCTCTGAAACAAAGAGAAATGATGCATTATAAATTTGGGGACACTATTTACACCTGGGATGAATGAACATCTATGACACTTTATTTCCTGAGAGCTGGCATATTCAACTGTTTTTCTTAAGGGCTACATCAATTAGTTCATCATTCAGTTATCACAGCATTTTGATATTTGAACTGTTGCAAATATTGGTACTTCTGCCAATCACTGGGTGATGTATGGGTTTGACTGTTTTATTTAGGAAGTATTTGTAATCTTGAGTATGGATTGTCTTTTAATGATATAAATACTACTGAAGATTATTTTACAAATTTTCACTTCTATTATTGCTAACACGATATGATATATTTTAAAATCGTTTTGGAAATAATTTTGTATATAGATTATGTGGTTCAGGCATGATTTTTAAACCAGTATTCTGAAAAAGTTTGGCTTTGACAATTTTGACAATAGAAACAGGTTGTAGTTCATCTTATTTGCCCCTCTTTATAATGGTCTTCTTGGATGGACTACAATAAATAGATGTTCTTCATACTGCTCACTGCTGCAGTAGCCTTATCTATATGGGTTATATCCCACCAAGGATATAACAGCTGGCCAGCTTCCAAAGCTTCAAGACACCTTCCACGCACCCGAACTCTCAAGCAGCTCAAGCTGAGCTGACCAAAACACAAGTTTGTGTGCGAAGCCCTTCAGAGCTTTACTGCTGCTTAAGGGTACACTCCTCTGAGCTGGGCATCTAAATTTCCTTTGGGGGAAAAATCTTCCATGTTCTTATTTTTTTTAACTGCTGATGTTCTGTAGTCCTATCTCACCTTCATTTTTACATATGGGTATGCTCTGACTCGGACGGTTACAAAGCTCGAAGTCTCTAAGTTGGGTTGTGGCAAGGTAGGTATCCCATAATGCACTAGTAACAATCCCCAGATCTCATTTGCCGCTCTACGAGTTCAGAAGTGTTCTCTTTCTTGGCCAAGGCTAAGTTGGAATATTTTTTTTTCAAATATATTATAGTGTTCTTTTTTTACTGTAAAGTTAGTTTAGCATTAATAGCTTACTGTTGTTAACTTGCAAGTAGTTAGTGTGTTTCTGTAGTTTTTATTGCAAATTGTTGTTGCTAATTGTTGGCCGTTACTTCTGCAGGCCTTCCTTAGTGGTATCCCTTCATTTTCTATTGTTAATCTTCTCAAGCATAGGTCAATTTTTTTTAGTTAGACAACCTATTTTTTTGTCTTTTCGGTTACTTGTTATTCTCTATCTTGCCTAACTCCTCTGTTCAGGGCTAGGCCCGTTTAAGTTAGAGGACCTAATCCTCTATTGCTTTTCCCCCTTGTGTGTTATCTCTTTAGCAGGGCTAGGCCTGTTTAAATTAGAGGACCTAGTCCTCTAGTGCCTTTCTCCCTTGTGTGTTGTTTTCTTTAGCAGGGCTAGGCCCATTTAAGTTAAAGGACCTTGTCCTCTCTTCTTATTGTCTGTCTACTATTATAGTCTGTTGTTAGTTGTTGTGGTAGTCATGTCTAAGGAAACTAAAGACCATAAACCTTTGGGTTTTAAGAAATGCCTTAAATGTTCACAAAAAAATGTCCCTGACTGAAGGGGATAGTATTTGTGTGTATTGTTTGGGAGTCATACATCTACAGGAGACATGTACCTAATGCCATTCTTTTAGTATCCGGGTTCTCCAGGAAAGGAAGAATAAACTGATTTTGAAAGGTCTTCTTAAACCTTCTTTTGAGGAGGATTTAGCTAGTTCTTCCTCTTCTCACTCCAGGTCTACCTCTTCAAAAAAAGAAATGGTTAAGTTGGCGAAAAGACACTCTCCTACTCCGACTGCCAAATCAGGACCTCCAGAGAAAATTGCCAAACTTGACAAACCTTCTACCTCTTCAGCTCCTCTGCTTTCGGAGCTGGTTGAGGTTATTGATATAGACCTTCCACTTTCTGCCCCAAGTTTTTCGGAGCCTATAGCTGGATCCATACCTCGGAGCCGGTCAAAGGACTTATTACCGGTATCCCCGACACTTAGATCTCCAATTTTGCAGAGATCTCGACTCCCTACCTTGTCTTCCAAATCCTCCAGGAGTCTTTCTGAAGAGGATGTTGAGAGGGTGGTGCTTAGACTTTTGAAGTCGTCGGCACTAGCAAATTTATCAGCTCTGACCCAGTCATTTCCTGAGCCGTCTAAAGCCGTATTACCTGCTTCTGTTCCTCTGAACCATGCTGGTCTTTCAGAGACAGATCTATCGGAGCCATTTGTTGTGGAACCATCGGTTCTGGCACCCCAAGTGGCTGTCTTAGACCCGAGTTCCACTCTGACACCTTCGGTGTCGTCCCTGGTGTCTAGGAGCCAAAGCTCACCAGTTGGCCCAAACGGGAACGCTCTGACCCAAACTTCTTTGGCTCCGAGCCTACCTCTTGGTGTGTCAGCTCAGCTGAGCTCGAATCCTACATCATTTCAGAGCAGATCACAACTTTCACTTCCTCGGAACCGGTGGTGTCCACGGAGCCAGGGAGATCTGCCTTTCAGATGATGACAGTAGCAGGGACAATAGCAATCCACTTAGACAATATGTCAATGGTATAGTATATAAACAAACAAGGGGGAACCAGATCCTACCCCCCTATGTCGAGAGGCTCTACGTGTTTGGCAGTGGGTGATATCTTCCCAATGCTTTCTAGTTGCAACGCATATTCCGGGGAGAACCAGTGTGATAGCCGACAAGCTCAGCAGGGCAATCTTGATGCCTCATGAGTGGTCTCTGAATCAGAAAGTCGCGGAACAGATTTTCCACAAATGGGGACAGCCTTGCTGCAATCTGTTTGTCACCCCAATGAACACCAAATGCAGCAGCTATTTCACCCTTACCACCCCCCCCCCAGGGGAGACACCGAGAAACCCACTTGTCCACAATTGGCCCTTGAGACTTCTTTATGCCTTTCCTCCCTTTCTACTAATATCGAAAGTTATCCAGAAAGCAAAGACTTTGGGAAGCAGAATGATTCTCATCACTCCTTACTGGCTTCTTCAGATTAGATTCCCCTTTCTCGGGCCTCACCTTCTGGACAATCCATGAACTCTGGGCTCAATACCAGACCTTCTGACACATGTCAGGCACATTCCATCCCTGTCTCCACACCCTCAACTTGACAGCTTGGCTGCTCCACTTGCATCCCTAGTCAGGCTTCATGATTTCTCCCCTGTGGTTACACATAGCCTGACATCATCTCATAAACCTTCTACAAGAATTGTATGCTAGCAAATGGAAAAGATTTTCTCTTTGGGCACAAGCCAGGGACATAGATCCATACACAGCCTCCATTCCCTTAGTATTAGAATTTCTAACCAAGCTTTTTTATCAGGGATCAGCTGCTGCCACAATCAAAGTTCAATTAGTAGCTATCTCCAATTTTCATTTGGGGCAACACAAACCTAATCGTATGGCTCACAGATTGTGTAAATCTTTTTTAAAAGGCTTTTCCTTACTAAGACCTCCTTTTCAGGAGCCTATATCTCCCTGGGATTTAAATTTTGTTCTTTCAAAACATACCTTACTGGCTTTTGAACCTTCACATACTTGTGATTTAAAGTTCCTTTCATGGAAGACCATTTTTCTGGTAGCCATTACGTCCACCAGAAGAGTGTCAGAGCTGCAAGCACTCTCAACCAAACCTCCTTACTTTATATTCCATAGAGACCGTTTCCCTTCGCACTAACCCTTCCTTCGTCCCCAGGATTTGTTCGCAATCATACATTAATCAAACTATTGAACTGCCAGTCTTTTTTCCAAGTCATACAAACAATGCGGAATATAAGTTTCATCAACTTGATATACACATATAGTTAAGGTTCTATCTACATAGAACCAAAGACTTTAGGAGATCAAGCCAATTATTTATATAGTTTTTGGAGACAAGAAAAGGAATACCATTATCCAAGATAACGTTATCAAACTGGATTTCAAATTGCATATCTTTTATTTACTCTTCTAATGGCAAAGAACTCCCATTTAAATTTAAAGCTCATTCCACCAGCTCTATATCCATATCTGCCGCTTTTCAAGTCAGAATTCCAGTGGACAGTATATGTGCAGCAGCAACTTGGGCGACCCCGTTTACCTTTATTGCTCATTACAAATTGGACTTGGCCTCCAGGGGTAGAGCCTCCTTTGGTTCCATGGTTCTTAGGAGTATATTCCCATGAGCCACCTGAGAAAAAGGTGCTAGGGATGCTGTCCCATATGTAAGAATGAAGGTGAGATAGGACTACAGAACATAAAGAAGTTATTTACTTACCATAACATTCCATGTTTGTAGTCCATCTCGCCCTTCATTCTTACAAACCCACCCACCTACCCCCCTTCCATGTGTCCTTGGAGGATCTGGAGACAAGATAATGCCTATCTTCCTTAGAGTTGGAGACCTTTCATCAGTTGTTTTTCCTTGTGGAAATTCCTTTATATCACTATTATAAACAGCAGCAAACAAGATCTGGGGATTGTTACTAGTGCATTATGGGATACCTACCTTGCCATGAGCCAACTTAGAGACTTCGAGCTTTGTAATCAGCTGAGTCGGAGCCAATCCTCGGCTCTGAACCCATATGTAAGAATGAAGGGCGAGATGGACTACAAACATGGAATGTTATGGTGAGTACATAACTTCTTTTTTTATTACATTCCTCTTCAGAAAAGTTATTTTAAAGCTATAAAGCTACGAGTGTTGTGTTTTAATGGATTGTCTCGAGACTGTAATGTACTTTTAAATAGAGCACTCATTTCTGTTAGTTTAAAAGCAGCATTATTTAACTGATTTTTCTTTTCTGTGTGTTTATTTTAAGACTGTTGGGCTGCTATAGTGTTTGAAAGTGCTTTTTACTGTATTTTGTCCTGATAAAAAAGTAACTTTTGTGAACCGGTAATTTTACTGGCATTGTTGTTTGTTTTCCCCAGGATAGAGGCACCATGTTCGGTTTGTCCATGGAATAGATTGTCACTCCAATCGGTCCTTCTTCCATCTACAAAAAGCAAAAGTTAAGCAAACAGCCTTTGCCACCACAGCAGGCTAGCAATTTGACCCGGTCACAGGTGGATGACTGTTATGGCCATTTGTTGTATCTTTTCCCCTAGATCCCTCTGGTGTAGTAACTACAGCCACTATGGACAAGGGGTTAACCACGTCCTCTCTGGCTATTGGGTTCCCTCAGTGGGCAAAGGAGAACCATTCTTGTTGGTCCTAAGATAGGAAACAGGAGGTTTCCCTGTTGTGTTAGAATGTTGTGCCCATCCTTGTGGAAGCAGCAGCTGCCATTAGTAAAACGATTGACTCCTCTGCTGTTAATTACTTAGTTAATTCTAATCCTACTCTTTCTAATAGGGATGGGAAAAAAGTGTATACTTCTGCAGCTTTGAATTTTAGAATTTTTAAGTGTCGGGCTCATATATTAAAATTTATTCTGACATATTGTGAAAAGTATGAGGAATGTTTTATCTACAGTTTCTTCTTGTGAAGAAAAATCTGCTTTAAATAACTTAGTTTTATTGCACAGGACACTACTCGTTTGCAGTGTGTGTATGACTGTTGATACTTCTTCCAGGGCTAAGGCTACTGGTATGATTTTAAGAAGGTTTGCTTGTCTGCATTCTCAGAACCTTGCAAATGATGTTACAAATTAGATTTTAAATTCTCCCTTGGCTAGAGATTTACTGTTTGGCTTCTGTACTGCAGAGGTGATCAAAAAGTGTGATGAAATGGACAAACAGATCCAGGGATTCTCTCAGCCCTCCTTTTCCACATTGTCTAAGGAATTTTCTTTCTCCTTATTCAGTTTTGGCAAAAAAAAGAATAAACAGTCTCCTCAAAATTCAGGTAAACAGACTTTTAAAAAGAAGTGGCAAGGAGCTTCAAAAAAGAAGTCTCAAAACTCCCAAAAACAAGGGCACTTCAAGTCTTCATGACTATTCAAGAGACCTTGTGACCCCCTCCCACTCTGGCCCTCCTTCTGTTCCAGAAAGTCTTAATCTCCATTTTCTCTTTGGCAACAGATTGTTTCAGACAAATGGGTTCTGAAAATTCTTCACCAGGGTTACAGATGGCAGTGGGAGTAAATTCTTCCTTTCCAGGGGATTATTCCTCATCCTGCAGATCAGACTGTTTTGTTTCCACCTGTTCTTTATCTCAAACTGTCCCAAGGAGTGATAGAACCAGCTCCACCTTCCCAGGTAGGGAAAATGTTTTATTCAAGAATGTTCCTTGTCCCAAAGAAAGAAAAAGCTTGGAGACCAGTTCTGGCTGTTTCTTTCCTAAACCTGTTTGTAATAGTGCCCAAATTCAAAATGGTGACACTTCACAACCTGTTACCTATTCTCCCTTTTTCAAGTTTCCCAGTAATACTAGACCTAAAATATATTTATAATCACAACCTATTCATCTAGACTTCAGGCACATCTTAAGGTTTTGTGTGTCTGGATCACATTATCAGTTCCTCTGCCTTACCCTTTGTACTATCCACTGCATGAAGAGTGTTCACAAAGTATCTAGCTCCAGTTATAGCTCATTGCAGATTACAGATTATCCACATTTTTCCATATTTAGATGCCTTGCTTATCTTTGCAGAGTCATTTTCAAAATATTAAGAATCTATCTCCCTTGGGTGAGAGAGCTTTTGCACAAGCTGAGATTCCAAGTGAACATTTAAAAGTATTTTTTGAATACCTCACACATGATTGTGTTCCTGGGATGTCAACTAAAAACATCAGTTAAAAGACCTTGTCTTCCACAGAAAAAAAAAATATTTATTTAGATTTATTTTTAAGGTTTTCCAGTCAGACTTCAATCACTGTGTGGGAATTCCTCAGGATTTTGGGTCACATGGCATCTATCATTCTTATGATAACCCTGCCAAGACTCCACATGAGAAAGGCACAGTGGAATCTGAAATCTCTTTGGTCCCATCATCAACACCCTTTATCTTTTCAGATCCCAGTACTGGGGTTTCTCAGAAGAGAAATCACTTGGTGGAGGTAACAGATATCCTTAAATCAAGTACTCTTTTTCTCCCTCTCTGCTCCAAAGCAATTAGTCACAACAGATGCTTCAGACACAGATACATAAATATCAATAATATGCTTGCCCTGATCAAGACACTCAACTCCCTGAGCAATCTTTGGTTCCCAGGACCTCTTCAAGTGATTATAGACAATATTACAGTCATGTGGTACATCAGCAAGCAAGGGGGACCAGGTATTACCCCCTTTGCAGACTAGCCATGTTAGAGTAGGATATAGCACAATTTCACTCTACAGGCATTCTACATTCTGACAGGTCGAAGTTTTGTGTCAAACAAGTGGGGCAGAAGCAGGGCAGACCCTCACAAATAGAAACTTGATCAGGGGGTCTTCAAAAATTTGATCCATCTGTAAGGAGTTCCTCAAGTAGACCTCTATGCCTCATCTCTGAACAATAAACTGACAAGACGTCATGCAAGAAAGCCAGAAAGACAGATGCCTTTTCTTTTCCTTGGTTAGGAATGTTCCTGTATTCTTTTCCAGCCATCCCACTGATATCCAGAATACTTCTGAAGATTCAAAATGAATCCCCCAAAATCATTGTGGTGACTCTGTTCTGGCCCAGGCAGCCATGATACTCTCTTGTTTTAGAAATGGCCACGGACAATTGCCACAAGCTTCCTCAAAGACTGGATCTGCTCACACAAGAACAGGGTGCTTGATACACCCCAACATTAAGCAACTTCAGTTGACTGCTGTTCACTTGACTGCTGGATGATAGGTCTTGATTCCTTTTAAGCACCTGCTTGCCGGGGACTTGTGGAAAAGTACTAATAGAAGCAAGAAAACCTACAAGAAAATCAAATCAACATAAGCAGCACCCATTTGGGAATAGTTGATCAATATTTGTGTAAGTTACTATCCTACGACTGTTCTTATTTCTCTATCAAGTCTTATTTTTCATCCATTTCAGCATGTCTGCTCATGGATCCTCCTCTTTCAATGCTGTCTCATGTCAAAATTTTCTTGAAAGAGGTTTTGCATTAGAGACCTGCAAGAAAACTGGTGGCCCCTTCGTGAAATCTTAATTTTGTGTTAGAGAAGCTAATACTTGCTCCTAGGAACCAGCTAATCTTGCTGACTGCTGACTTTTTTTTTTAAATAAAAAATACCTTTATTAAATTATCACATACATAATCAAGCAATTGTAAAAATGAAAACAAACCATATTGGCATATTTTCAGTTGCAAACATTATATATCATATATAATCTTTTATACAGTCATTGTCAATTGAACATTACATAGCTCATTCAATTCCTGCCTTACCTTAAACCTCATTCCTTCTCGAAAACGTTATTCTACATGTATTTTATCCCACACTTCCCATTTTTCTATATAACCTGCTCCTACCCGTTTCTAAGGATTCCACTTCTACTTCTTTTATCGCTGTTACTATATTCACTACTTCTAATATGGTTGGTTTAGACTTTGATTTACATTTCCTGGTAATTGCATTTTTGGCAGACACCAGAATTAAACTCAGCAAGGCCTTACTATGATGAGGCAACTCAGTTTCTGTATCACATTTCAAAAAATAATTTCCTAAGTTACAACTGTTTCCTCAGCCATTATTTCTGACAGAGTAGTCTGCAGGAAATTTCTAAAGCCTGCCAAGTCATTACACTCCCAAAAAAATATGCTCCCGGTTATCTCTTTCTTCTCCATCATACCTCCAGTATTTACAGCCTACATGAAGAAACTTTTTTGGAGTGTGCTTAGGGTATAAAATACTTATGCAAATACTTCCAAGCAAAAATTCTAAATTGTCTAGACTTTGTTGCATATTTGTGAATCCTCCTATTGTTTCTTTGTGAATTGCTTATCCAGTCTCTCTTCCCAGTCCTTTCTAAGCTCTTCTGATTCATTCCTATATAGGTCATGCAAAATTTATATGCACTACTAATTATCATTTTTTAACAGCAGCTTCTCTTCTAGATTCAGCTAAAAACACTACCAGTGCTGGTCTTTCACTTAGGATCCCCCTGTTCCTTCCTCTTTGCCTAAATTCTGATCTCAATCTTTGGTAGTGAAGAAAATCTCTAGCCTGCAGTCCAGATATATTCTTGGCCTCTTCCTATTTTATCACCTTTCTGTCTTTAATGTTTTCCTCCTAATACATTGGTTCCTTTGCCATTTTTCTCCATTAAATTTCAGCCTTCTCTTGCCTATTCTCTGTATTCATAATTATAGTCATCCCTGTTGTCAAAAATCTCCTTTCTCCATTCCTGTCTTGGCGTAATTCTTAGAATACTTTCTGCTATTTTATGACTATAATATTCTCTCTTTTTTTAATTTCTTCAAATCTTTTGAGTTTCTAATACCATGATGGGAATGGACTCCATTCCTAAGTCAGAGTATAATTAAAGTAAAAACACGAAACAAACTTCAGGAAACACACAAAGGAAACCAACGGCCTGTAAACTCCCAAAGGAGAGTATAATTAAAGTTCATGAAATTGTTATTGTTTCAGTCTTTGATGTCAGCCAGAAGTACTCTTCGCAACAATCGCAATGTGGCAAGTAATGGCTCCTTCTGGAATTCATACAGAGTTAAATGTAGTGGTAACATATCTAAATACAATTGTAGATTGTTTTTTATAAGACCCGTTGCTCCTACTACTGTTGGAACTGTCTGGGTATCTATCCTAGACATTGCTCTTGTTTCTGCCTGCAAATCCTGATGTTTTATGACTTTGTGTCTCTTTGTACACAAGACATTGTAGTCACTGGGTGCAGAGATTTCAATGATCAGTGCTATTTTTGTCTTCTTTTCCTGGGCCACTATGTCTGGTTTTCTCGCATCTGTCTTTTGAACTGTTGGTAATGGGTGAGCCCATGTGATGTAGACTTCATCATTTTCTGTTATGCTTTGTGGCTCATGTTTCCAGTGTTTTTCAGCTACTTCAGTATTATAATGTTTGCACAATCCCCAATGCAACAGTCTTGCCACATTATTATAACTTCAGTAAACAGTCCTTCTGCTGTTAGTATATCACAATCAGCAAGAAGGTGTGCGACTGTTTCCAATTCTGTTTTAGAAAACCTACATTTGTCTATTTCTTCCACATGTTCAATAGACTTTGTAAACGATCACGTATGCAGCCCACTGTCTTGGGCCATTAATATTAACCTTTCATCTTTTGGTTTGAATTTGCTTCTCCTTACTCTTTCCTGTGTTTGATCCTGATCAACATGGGGTTCTTCCAGGAGTTTTCTATGCTTGCAACTACATTTATGCATTTTCCACATTTCTTGTCTTCTCATCTGATCCTTCACGTTATATTCTTCATTTTGTTTTTTGGCACATTCAGTTGCTGCCTGATTTTTATTAACTTGTGGTTTGATTTTCATTCCCCCTTGATGCCACTATGCTTCTGCTAGACTAAGAAGGGAGGTCATCTTAGATTTATTCTCCTCATGTTTCAAAACTTTCACTGTTTGGATCTTGTGAGGTTAGCAGATATGTATGCAGTCCCACAATTGCAGATCTATACATGTAATCAATTTTAAGTAGGCCCATACCTCCTTCGGTATGGGGAATATATAATCTTGGTATGCACTGATTTTTATAAATCATTTGATGAGCATGAAGCATCCTTCTTGTTTTCCAGTCTAATCTATCCAACACCTTTGGGGTCAGTCAATCACTCCAAAGCTGTAAGTTAAGATAGGAAGAACAGATTGGTTTATAGCTTGAATTTTCTTCCTAGATGTCAATGCTGTTTTCAGGATTAATCTAAGTCAAATAAAATATTCCTTACTAAGTTTTATTCATATTTGCTCATGTTTTTACTGTTGATCCTTCATCATTTCTCAAGTATTTATACACTCCTTCTTGCTCAAGTTATTTTATATCAAATTATTTTCCCAAACTAATGTTTTCTTGGTGCTGCAGTTTTCGTGCTTTAAAGGTTGCTTTTGCACATTTATCAAGACCAAATGACATTCTTATATCATCTGAAAAAGTTTTGACTACTTGTAGGTTTGGTTTCAGTGTCTCATCTGATGAGCTATGCAGTTTTAAATATTGATAAAGTAAAGATGAGGACTCTCTAAACTTTTTTGCTTAATGGGAACCAAATTATAGCCATGACCTAATCTGTTGAGCAGACATCTTAATGGGCAAGGCAAAAGAGCAACAGTGACAGAAAGTCACCCTGGAATATTCCCCTTTGGATTTTTATCCATGGAATAATAATTTATCCTTTGTCATTGCTTAACTGCAAAGTGGTTTGCCATTGTTTCATGGTCGCTCTGATGTAGTTTACCAGTATAGGGTGTATCTTTTACATTTTTAAGCACTCTTTTATCCACGAATGTGGGATACTGTCAAATGCTTTTTTGTAGTCAATCCATGCCTTTTTACAGTTCTCCACTATGACTTTATTTAACAACAAATGATCCTTTGTTCCTTATGACTTTCTTTTATTGCCCTTTTGTTCTATTGCCATAATTGAGTTTTCTTCTAAATGACTATAAACTCTGTCGGCATCAATTCTAGTGTGTAGTTTATATGTCATTGGGAGCAAGCTATTGGTCTATAATTTTAAGGGTACCTTGCAGGTTCACTCTTAAGTAGGAACATTGCTTTTCCTGTTGTTAACCAGGTTGGTGTCTGTTCGGAGTGTGCATATAAATAGTTCTTACTCATGACTAACTCTTCATGCAAAGATGTTAATACTTTTAACCGGAAGTTAGGTACTGCATCTGAGCCTGGGGTTTTACAATTAGAGGCTTTTCTTAACTTTGTTTCAATCTCCCTGGCTCTTACTTCAACCCATTTCATATCCTGTACCTTTGAACTTCTTATGATTTCTTTTACTTCTTCTATCCATTTAGCATCTTTGTTGTGCCTCACATGATCTTCATAAATACTTCTGCAAAATGTATCTATTTCTTCTTTTTGGTGGTCTTTTAGTTCCTTTTACCTTGTTTACCAATTCTCTATAAAGCTTTTTGGGGGGGCTTAATAAATTGCTTATGTTGTATTTTTTCTTTATATTTATTTGTGTATCTTCAAAGTTTTTCTGCCTCTGCTGATATTTTTATTTTATTATTTGCAATAGTGCATGAGAAATCCTGATCTGTTATAATATTGTACATTGCTTTTATCATGTCTATCTTTCTGAGTATTTTTGTTGACCTGTTCCCTGTTTTATACTCCTCTAACAGTAACACTTCTTGTCTTAATTGCTTTATAGTTTTCTCTATTTGATGCTTCCATGATGGTATTCATTTTTTCCCCTTCTTTACCCTTACTACCCCGTGTTCTTGTGGTAGAATTTTATTTGTTATTAATTTAACTGGGCAGTAATATATCCTGTTTACTTCTGTTATATCACATGGATCTCTATGGACAGTCTGTGTTCATTTGTTTTATCAAACTTCTAAATTTTTGTGTTTTATTGACCTTCTGCAGTCTCTTTCTTTCATTGATCTTAATATATCTATGTATTTCTATTAAATCAAGCAACTCTTCTCTTGGCTCATTTTTTTCTAAACTGATAGCACATTTTTTGTTCTCCATTTTCTGTGGACATTCTATAGAAAGTTCTATAGCATCTTCCTGTGACACATTATTTTCAATTTCATCCTGTATCATCCTTTGCTCTCTCATATGGGAACTCACTAGCCTATCATTCTTCATCATTAACCGTGTCAGAGTTGCCAACGTTTCCTTCTCCTTCCCTTGCTGTCAGCTTTAAGTGAACATTTATACTGGTTTTCTCTGGAAGGCTCCAAAATGTCTTTATATGGCAACTGACCAGTTGCTTCCTGTTCAACTGGTTTCTCATTAATTTGGATGTCTATTGTTCTACCCTGCTGTGGTGCTTTCTGAGTTAGATTTTCTACACTGAATCGTTCACTTCGCAGGTACCTCATAACCTCAGCTTCTATTTCTTTAACTTTTCTATTACTAAACTTCTTTCCTGCTTTTCCTCTTTGTCTTCTTATTTTTTGTATTGTAAAGTTTTTCATGTCCAGATTCCTTTGCCTGTATTTCTCTTCAAATATCGGTGGTGCTGCTCTTTTTGTATTGATTAATTTTCCCTTCTCCTTTCCATAAATATTACACCATATTAAATCTCTTTTTCTTCCCATGTCAATATTTTTTCTTCAGATGTCTCCTTATCTTCCTGTTTATCCTTACTTTAGGGACTTCTTCCATCATGCTGTGATGTAACCTGTGTTAGACCTTCTACACCAAATCCTTCACTTCACAGCCATTCCATAACTTCAACTTCAATTTTTTTAACTTCTACTTTACTGATCTTATTTTCTACATTCCCTCTTTGTGATGTTATTTTTTATTGTAAAAATAAATTTTCATATCTGGATGCCTCTGCCTGTATTTCTGTTTGAATATGTTTGGGGCTGCCTTTTTTGTATTCATTAATTTGGCTTTCGGCTTTGCATAAATATTAGTTAATAATAGTACCTTATCAAATCTCTCTTTCTTTCCGATGTCTTTATTTCTTTTTTATACTTTTCAAAATTGTCTAGGTTCTGTATGGCTATTCTCCTTAAGTATTTGCATTCAAAATCACAGTCTGTCCTTATTTTTTGAGTTTCCCCCATTTGATCATTATCCATTTCTGCTTTGGTTTATAGCTTTCTGCTTGTGCTATATATAGTAGCCTTAACTATATAACTCAGAAACACCCCTTCAAAAAACACTTTGTTGTAGTAGAAGGATCAGCTTGTCCCACTTGACCCTTGCTATCTTCTCTCCACAGGTAAAATCCTTTCACTCTTTATTAATTGCTATCTGCAGCTTCTCCTGATTGATAAAAATATGCCTGACCTGTCTATAAAAAAGGGACTAAAAAACTTTTTGCTGCTTGTAGCTTACTATGCATTTCCATAAAGTAGAGCTATCATTTTCTCAGTTTTTATATTATCTTTTGTTTAGTCTCTTCCCACATATCCTTAGATGCCATAACAGAATGCTTGTTCACCCATACTCCTAAGTATTTTAGTTTATCATTTCTCCATAAATATGGGTATTGCTGAAACAATCTGTGTATGGGTACATAGTTTATAGTTATTGTCTATTTTCAGTCATTAATTTTGTATCCTAGAAAGACTTCATACTGTCTCAGAATGTTTCGCAGCACTGCAGAATCTTTTTCTGGTTTATAAGGTGCAAAATAATATCACCTGCAAATAAAGCCTACTTTTCTTGATTATCATACCAATTGTATCCTTCAATTTCTAACTCCCTTATTTTCTTTGATAATGATTCTAAATATAATGCAAATAGCAAAGGGGGAAGAGGACACCCCTGCCTGGTTCCTTTGTTCAAAAAGAACTTGTCAGAGAAGAACCCCCACTTAAATCTTCTCCTCCTATCCCTCATATATTCTCCTAATTAATTGTGTTATGTGTTAGGGAATGCAAATGCTTCCATTGCCCTACTCATGAACTTCCAATTACTCTGTTGATTGCTTTCTGTACATTAAGGCCCACCAAAAATAGTGATGTTTTCTTGTATTCTGTTCCCTCTGGTTTATCATTGTTCTGCTAATGTTTTCAAATTTTAGCTTCCTCTCCACAAAACCACATTGATCCATATTTCTCAATTTTTAAAGACCTTTGCTATTTTTTTAGCCATTATAGACACAAACATTTTATAATCATGGTTTAGAATCCAAATATGAAGCTGTATCTAATGAGTCTTTAACATCTTTAGATATTACAGCCACCACCGCTTTTCTACCAATATGCTGGTACTTCTCCTTTTAAAATACTGTTAAACAAAACCTTCTATATCGTTATCACTTTTTTCCCCCTACAAGATTCCAAACTTCCACAGGAATGCCATCAATTCCTGCAGACTATCCTATACATTGGATATACATCATATGTTCATCTCCTCTCCTCCTAGCCTAACTGTTAATAATTGAGCCTCATCTGCTTCTAACCTTGGCATATTTAATACTTCCAACAAATATTTCCATTTGTACTTTTTTTTTATTTCCACATTTCTCTGGTTTATACAGATTTTCATAAAATTAAATTTCCCAAATATTTCTAATATCTATACAGGATCACTGATTATTTTCCTTGTTATAGGCTCCCTAAGTTTGGTAGCAACCCGTTTTACTTTCTGTTGTCTGAGCGATTGTGCTAAAAGCTTTTATGCTCTGGAGTTATTATCAAAAAAAACTGCTGGTTAACAGCAGTCTTTCTAAAGTCATGCATGTTATCCAGATAGTACCTTATTTTCTGTTTACCACTCTGCAGTTCCACTGCTTCTTGTTCTGTGAGATTTCCCATGTTCTGTAATACTTTAACCTTTGTCACTCCCTTTAAATAAAATGTGTTACTTCTTTACCATATCTCTTTTTCTTTTATTTCTACTCTATTTTTAAACTCCACTTTCATTTTATCCCTCTTCCTAGCTATGTTTTCTGAAGAAATTTCTATCTTCCCTAATAACTCGTGAATAATTTCTATTGCCCCTTCCTTACATTCCTTAATGTTGAACAGATAGTTGGGAAAGCACCCTAATTTCCTTTCTATTTCATTGTGATGCATTTTTATTTTGGTTATTATTGGTGCATCATTTGAAATAGTTGTTGGATGCATATCCAAACTTTCAATTAAATATGTTCCTGTGAAATATAGTTTCATTTAGCCTAGCCCAGTTGTTGTACCTTAGGGAATAATATATAAATTCTCTCCAATCTCCTACTACTGCATTCACGTCTTACATACCAAATAGCTTAATAACTTTCTTCACAAATTTACCCTCTGATTATATTTTCCCTTCTAGGCTCCCCAGATACATCCTCACTGTTGCAAGTCAAATTCCAGTCCCCACCTGTAAGTAATATTCCCTGCTGAAAACTGAGTATTTCTCCCAGAATTTTCTTAAGCTGCATTATAGCAGTTTTATGTGGCACATAAGCACATGCCAGGTTTATTCTCCTTCCTTGCCAGTATCTCCTTACTACTGCAAATCTGTCATTGTTATTTTGTTTCTCTTCTATCACTATTGGAGCTCCCTTTTCCTTTGTGGTAGATATTATGCTGGATAACCATCCTGAAATCCTTTCTTTATGAAATTCACATGCTCAGCTCTTTCCAAATGTGTCTCCTGTAGCATAACTATTTACACTGCATTTCTTAATATAGTTCACTACTCTTTCTTTTTTGTGTATAACTGTGATAGAATTTACATTCAATGATAATATGGAAAGTGTTGTCATTATGATAAGAAGTTATTATTCCCACCCGAATGACTTGAGGTTCTTAACATGAATAACAGTTTTACTGATTGTTCTAACCTCTGCAAGGAGGGTATCTGATTTGCACACTCTTATGATGTCAACCCTATCTCATTTTCCACAGGGACAAGGTTTCTTTGAGAAATAATAATTATTTTATGCCTAAAGTGGTATCCACGTTTACTTTAAGCAAGACATCTCTCTCCCTGTTTTCTTTCCTAAACCTAAAAATGAGGGAGAAAGGATATTCTGTACCTTGGATGCTCACAGACAACTTAGATACTACCTTGACAGAACTGAATCTTTCAGATGTTCAGATCAATTGTTAATTTCTTGTGAAGGTAAGAAGATGGGCAACATGTATTAAAACAGCCTGTTACCAAATGGTTGTCTAAAGCTATTACCTTTTGTTATACTCACCATAAAAAACTATTCCTGGCAGGGCCAAGGCCCACTCTACCAGGGCCTTAGCTTCATCTATGACTTTTCAGAAAGGATTGAGTGATCACTGCTGCAGTAGCACTCCATCCCTCCCCATCCCCATTGTTTTCTTATGTGTTTTTTATGCCATAATGTGGACATTTTTTGTTGTTGTTCCTGGCATTGTCCATTCAGGGCTCAGCCTCCATCTCTCTGTTGACAGGAGAGCATCTATTTATTTATTTGTCTTTGTTTACCAGGAAAGCCCAACTAGGTAATACCCATTTTCACTGGAGGCCTGGGGAGTAAAGCTGTATTTGCTTACATTGCATTATACTAAATTCCAGTTAAACACAGAATATTTACATTTCTATTTACATTTATAAACAATCAGTGGTTACATTTATACATTGTAAGATTTTACAGAGGCAGACATTGCTAAAGAGAAAGCCCACGTGCAGCTTAGTGGATTGCACAGGCAGCAGTTATGTATAAACATTGTTTTGTCATTTCAGTGAGAGGTTGAGAGTATTCTGTTTAAGGAAAGTATTCGGTGAATGTGGTATGGTGAACAGAAAGTCTTAACCTTGTGAAGAGCATGTGCAGGACCAAAACTGATTAAGATGTTGTTGCAGCAGTGGTTTAAAACTACTAATTTTGTTGGAGAGTTTTATTTGTGTGGTGATACTATTCCAGAGTTTAGCAACATATTGGGAGTAGAGCAAGTCTACTGCAACATTATTTGACTTATTTGTAAGTTATAAGAATTTATTTGTAGAATGGAGATTCCTTGCTGGACAGTAGGGCAGCAATAAGTTTTGAAGTGCAGGGCATTTTTTTTGGATGATGAATGAGTTTGTGAGTATGAAAGGTAGTTTGTGCAGTTCAAGCCAGTTTAATTGCTTTAAACAATGACAATGATCGGTACTATTAGGGACGTTTGTAGCAAATTTAGCTATTTATTTTAGTAGGAGGCATTTTCTTTCTTTGAGTGTTGTTTACGTTTGTTAGGATAGGAGTGGCATGTAAGACCGTTGGCAATAAGAAGATGGTGGCTAGAATTTTTCTTGCAGTATTTAAGGAATCTATTGATCCTATAAAGGGAGTCTAGTTTCTGATGTGTAAATTTAATGGTGTGCAATATATGCTGGTAATATTTGAGATTGTCATCTATTATAACACCTGGAAGTTTACTGTGAGTTACAGTTTCAGTGACAGTATTATTTGCTGACTTTATAAAAGATTGCTATTGATTTTGGCAATGTTTTGAGGTAAAAATCATTAACTTAGTTTTCTTTAATTTAGTTTTCTTGAGGTTGAGTAGGAGGTTTCATACTTTCAGCCAGGTTTCTACAGAGGAGAAAGATTTTTGGGTAATGTCTTCGAGCTTATTTATTGTTAAAGCCGCATGTATTAATGTTGAGTCATTTGCATACTGAGCTAATGTTGCATGGTGGTGGAGGGGTAGAGGTAATTAATATATTAAATAGGAAAGGACCCAGGATAGAGCCCTGAGAGATGCATGTAGTAATTGGTTGAAAGGATGAGTAGGTTTGTTGCCATTTAACAGCTTGTTGCCTTCTTGATAGGTAACTAAAAAAATGAGCAGTTGCTGGTGCAAGACAGTATCAAATGCCTTTGACAAGTTTAAGAACATGGTGGACACTAGCAGACCATTGTTTCTATGTTGGTTTATTATATTGGTAAAATGTAGTAGAGCAGTAGTGCTGCTGTGCTGTAGCCTAAAGCCATGTTGTGTTTCTTAGACCAGCTTATATGAGGGTTAGGTATTGCATCAGCTGCATATAGATGCATTTCTTTAATATTTCGGAGAGGGGGAGAGAATCAGTATTGGACTTTAGTTAAAGTCTGTAGATGTACCACCTTTGTGCAGTTGTATGATATAGGATTTTTCCACAGTGATATGGAGTTTTGCAAGGTTTCTAAAATGTCTAAATTGCTGGAAGGCATTTTGAGTTAAATTTTTGTACCAATTTTTCCAGGCTTTATCCCTTTTTTATCATGATTTTTTTATTGTTTTCGTCAGCCATGGTGTAGGTTTGATTTTACCCTTTTATTACATACTGGTGTAAGATTATTTAAGGTCTGTGAGGACGTTATTAATTGTTCCACAAGAATATGTAGTGGCATTGTTTTAAGTACATTCCAATTATATTGTTTTAGTGTTTCACAAAAAATATCTTTGCTGAAATTTGTTGTATTTTGTATTTAGTTATAGTTGATATGTTTATCTAGGTTATGGTGAGTTCTAATAGCATATGCTGGTATGTGGTCACTTATGCTATCTGAGAGGCAGCCTACTTTTATCAATTTGTTTGTAAGAATCCAGTCTAATGTTTGAGTGTCTTCCTGAAGTTTTATTCATTCTAATAGGTCTGGTTATTACTTGTCTGAAGCTGTAAAAGTTTATGGATTCTGTGAAAGGTTCTTAAGGGGTCTTCTTACCCAAACATATATTTTAGTCAGCTTAGTTCATGCTGCCTTATAGTTTGGATACATGGAAGGTACCCTGAATCTTTGGAAGCTGGCCAGCAGTTATATCTGTAGACAGTCAAGAGGAGAAGGTAAACACTTGCACTGCACCAGACACATCACATAGTCCCTCAAAACCTACACCACCAAAACACACACACAGAAGCACAAAACACACATCTACATTCGCGAAGGCTCTCAGTACAAATCTGCCCAAACAACAGAGACCTCCAAAGCAGAAATGCAAGCAACCTCCACCCCCCCAATACAATCCAAATGACATATAGCCCACATACTCAGTGTGCCACTCAACTACAGCCCATAAGGCATAACGAACCCAACACTCTAGTCATAGATGACTCTATAGTCAGGCACACTGATGTTCCACTCACCAGGCTAAACAAGGAAAAAGTTACTGTCAGCTGCCTGTCAGGTGCCAGGATCCACGCACACTCAGGTCTCTCCACAACAAGTACAAATATGACTCTGTCATTGTCCATGTTGGTGTGAATGACCTGAGACGTACCTCTCTGGACTACATGAAAAGAGACATGGAGGAGCTCTCTGATCTTGTAGCTCAGGCCAGTATGACCCTAGCCCTGAGTAGCATCCTGCCATCACCCAGAATGATACCACAGTACAAGGACAAAATGATTGACTTTAACAATTGGCTAAGCTTCTGGTGTCATTCTAAGGGAATCCAGTATCTGTCTGCCTGGGATGACATGATCGACAGACCACGCTGCTTTGCCAGAGATGGCCTGCACCTGTCGCCCTTGGGATTCTGGATACTGGCAAAGGATCTTGCCACCCCTATAGTGCCTTTTTTAGGCAGGGTTCAAATGACAAATTCACCACTGTAACAGGTACAAGCAAGCAAAATCTGAGGGTAATGCTACTCAATGCTAGAAGTCTAAACCTCAAAATGCACTCACTCGAGGCACTCCTTAAAATGGAGAACATTGACATCTGTGCAGTGACAGAGACCTGGTTCAAAGCTCCCAAGAGCACCCCTGCATTACCAGGCTATAATTCATACCACACCTTTCGGCCACCAAACCCGGACCGAAACACTAAAGATGGAGGCGTGTCCATATTCATTAAGGATATCTACACCTCCAAGCTAGTTGCTCAGCATAATGCATCTGAGATTATCCAAGTTCAACTAACTCTGGGCAAAACCGCAATCCAGATTGTAGCTTGCTACAGACCTCCCACCATGCCCCAGGATTCCCACTCCTCTTTTCTTGATACACTGGAAAATATTAAGGTACAATCCAACACTCTAATAATGGGTGATTTCAACTACCCTACCATTAACTGGGAAAACTACTGATGTGCCAACTCTTTTGCTCAACGGTTTCTGGAAATCATCAATTCCAACGCCTTGGATCAACTTATCCACACCCCCACCAGGGGCAGCAATATCCTAGACCTGGTCATCACCAACATGGGTGACCGGTGTTCCACACCAAAGGTCAGCTCCTCGTTGGTCAGATCCGACCACAAGCTAATCACTCTTGACATCCACATCCCGGTCCCACCCCCCATTAGGAAAACAACCATAAAAAATTTCTCCAAAGCCAACTTCACGCTTCTTAACACAGAAGTGGCAAACTTCACAACACCCATGCAGATGGACAGTAGAGGTATGACTGCGGAATCCTACACAAATGCACTTTATAAGCACTTACACGAGTGCATGGATCGTGCTATCCCTAACAGAATCAAGATGCTGTCTTCCAAAAAAGGAAGACAATCTGGTGGTCTTCTGCCATAAACAAACTCTACAACAGAAGAAAGAAACTGTTGCAAAAAAAGTAAAATCCCATGATTGGAGGAACTCCCTGTTCAGCCTCAGTAAGAAGCTGAGATCCCTCATAAAATCCTCCAAAGCTAGTTATGAAAAGAAAATTGCCACTGATTCTAAAGACAACCACAAAGCATTCTATAGCTATGTCAAAACTCTCAATGGCAACACTCAGATCTGCTCTGAGTTACAGCACAATGACACTAAATATACAGAACCAACTGATATTGCCAACATCCTGGCAGTTAGGTTCAATGCTAACTTTATCCCCCTCTCATCCCCTAAAGGGCCCATCTTTATACCGGAAGAATGCAAAGTTCCTGTAATCACAGCTGCACAGGTAAAAACCTCACTGTCCAAAGCCAAGATCACAGCAACCATGGGACCTGACAACATCCCAGGCTGCTTTCTGCATGAACTACAGAATGAACTGGAACCCCACCTAAGTACCATGTTCAATCATAGCCTCACCTCAGGCTTTGTGCCCATTGAATGGTGCACTGCAACATTTATCCCACTCCACAAAGGGGGAGCCACAACAGACCCCGGGAACTACTGCCCCATTAGCCTGATGAGATTTGTCTGCAAGGCCATGGAACGTATCATCATGGAACTTAATAACAAAGTCATTGGATATCTCCAAACTCTGGACCCCGCACAGTTTGGGTTTGTAAAAAGCAGATCATGTCTCCTAAACCTGATAGAATTCTTTGAAGTAGTCACCAAAGCCATAGATGAGGGTAAGGTGGTTCACACAGCCTATCTAGATCTCGCCAAGGTGTTCAACACCATCCCCCACTCTGGAATTATAGATTAACTCACTAAACTAGGCATAAATCCCTATGTCACAAGATGGGTTGCCAACTGGCTTACTGACAGATCCCACACTGTGAAAGTAGCAGACTCCAAATCAGACTTCAGACCAGTGACAAGTGGAGTACCGCAGGGTTCAGTCCTGGGTCCTCTCCTATTTGGTATCTACTTCTCTGATGTACAGGCTAACACAGAAGATCTTTGGCTGACTAAATTCACAGATGACTGCAAACTAGGAGCCATAATCAAAACTCCTAACGATGTACACATTCTACAAAAGGGCCTCACTGAGGCAGATACCTGGTGTCAAAGACATGGTCTCAAGCTCAATGCCAAAAAGTGCATTGTCATCCCCTTTGGTAAAAACTCTGTACCCATGAACTACCACATAGGTGGTAGTCTACTTAACACAGAAAGTGTGATAAGAGACCTTGGGACACAGGTGGATAGTAGTCTCTCCTTTGATAATCACATCGCCACAGTAGTCAGGAAATCCTTCTACGTGGCACACCTCATCACAAAAGGTTTCTCATCCAGAAAAAAAAGAGGTCATTGTTCCCCTGTACTCATCACTCATTAGACCCATTATAGAGTACAATAGCTGGCCTTAGGCATAGGCCAACTAGGCGGGCGCCTAGGGTGCCACTGTAGCAGGGGCACTTTACCAGTATTTATTTGGTGTAGCTAGACCAGGATGGGGGCACCAGGTGGTATGGTGGGGGTGCCGTGAAGCCCTTTTGCCTAGGGCAACAGTTGACCTAAGGCCGCTCCCTTTTGGTATGTACCTCACAAGACATCTACAACAACTGAAAAGGCTGCAAAAATACTTCACAAAGAGGGTTACTGGCCTCATACAGATGCCTTACGCAGACCATCTCAAAAAACTCCAGCTTTACTCCGTCGCATATTGCCTAATCAGAGGCGATCTCTGTCTAACATATAAAGCTATGTCAAACCCAGAGCTGTTGGACATGCTCCACTTAAAGAAATCCCAATCCCTCCAAGCTACACGCTCTAGGGACCTAAACCTTGTCATCACAATAAACAGAATATGCTGGAGGGATCGATTCCTGTCCTAGAGACTTCCCATACTCTGGAACAGACTACCTATCTATGTCAAACAGAGCTCTTCATTAGCACTATTCAAGAAAAATCTTGATGATTGGATTGGTAATAGGAAATTCACCCCGGGGATCACTTCTGTGGTTCTGCTTGACAGGGGCACAGGAAAATAATTTTCTTGGGTGGCGAAAGCCAGGGTACCTTTTTGGCTAGGCTTGTATAGGCCCTAGGGCCAATAGCCTAGTTACCTACCTATGAACCATATAGCTAGGACTCCTGCAGTAGTGATCATTTGAACATCTACTAATCAACTGTACTGTCTTGCTTTTAAAGGAATTTGCCAAGTGCAGTTGCCACAAGCTTCCCGACAGACTGGATCTGCTCACACAGCATCAGGGGAGAATTGTACATATAAACTTAGAGCTATTAGGCATTTGTTCCATGAGAATGTGCAGCAGGTATTTAAGGAGGCAAGAAAACCTGCAACAAAATCTTATGTTCACAAGTGGAAGGAGTCTACTAGTTGGTGCAAAGCCAACAACAGAGATCCTGAAATGGTTTCAACCCTTCTGGTTATATGATCTACCTAGAGGTGGTTTGTCATATGCCTCCTTCAAAAAGCATCTTGCAGCCATCTCAGCTTGTTTGCCATGGAGCCCCTCTTTTGTATATTTTTGTGGTGCAACAGTTTGTGAAAGCATTGTTGCTCGTGAGACTCTCATAGAAGCAAATCCCTTCTCCTACTCTGGGATCTCAACTTTGTTCTTGAAAATTTGACAATATCTCTTTTTGAACCTACCTTTTGGACTTACATATGCTGCATTATTTTGAAGACTGTTTTACTGAATACTTTGACATCTGCAATTTCAAATGGTAGGCTAGCCCTATCTAATTTTTCACAAGTTCAAGGTTATATTATGCAACAGTCCATCATTTATAACAAACTTTGTTTCTGAATTTACCTTGAATCAAGACATCACTCTCCCAGTGTTCTATACTGATCAAAAAAAAAAAAGAGAGAGAGAAAAATGCTTACTTACCATGGATGAGCACAGACAACATGAGTACTGCCTTGATAGAACAATAGCCATTAGGACTGCTGTACAGCTGGTTGTCTGCTAGATGGGGGCTAAGAAACATCAACCTGTCTCTAAGCAAATTATTGTATGATGGTTGTCCTCTATTATTGTTTCCTGTTACTCCCACCCATGGTAAATCTCTTCTAGACAAGGTTGACTCTCAACTAGTGCCTTATTTACTTAAATGTTATAATGGAAAGGGGTGGACTCCAGCCAAAAATATTCTAGAGGAGGCAACCTGGTCCATTGTTCATAACTTTCACAAGGCTTTGCTAGGGTCATTATCCAGTAGCTCCTGGATCCTAATTCTTCCACTTCCCATGTAGGGTAAGCTTTGGGAATATAACCCAAATGTCACTGAGGCAGTGTGAAAGATGAATGTTGTAGAGTTGTGCCTACTTACCTGTAATAGTAGGTTTTCGAATTTCTCACTACCTCAGTGACAGTACCTACTTGCTCTCCATCAGATTGTGCATAGTTGAGGTGGGTTTCATCCTTTTTAATTTGGTTGCTGCTGGATTTGGTTTTCATGTGCTATTGGGATTGGCTGCAAAATTCTCTTGCTATATGATTCTCGCTTCAGGTACTTTCCTGTTCTTAGTGGAAGTGAAAAAGTCTGAATGCTCACTTCCTGTAGTAGCTGAAGGCTTCCCACTCAGGATATACTCAACCAATTACCTGTCACAGGAAGAGAGAAGGAGGGGAGTCTAAGCTTTTGAAAGCTGGCCAGTACTGGGTTACTTTTGCAGTTAACCCAAAATACCACTGAAGCAGTGAGGAATTTGAACATATGCTGTTACAAGTAGGAGTTACTATGCAACTGTATTTTACCCAGTGTTTCTGCTTTAACTGTGTCTTCAAAGCTACAGCCTGCAGAAGTTGCTTATATTCCTTATTTTATACACAGCTTAACCAGATCTGTTGTAGTGACTTTAACATGTGCCCAGAATATGACAGCAACATGCATGTAGACTTATAGTTTAGGGACATTCTGCTCAGACAAACAGCTGCAGTACCTAGTTTAAACAGAAAATATTTTGTCATTTATCCAGTTTTCGTTGTACAAACTTCATTGAAACTTTTTCCACTCATTTACATTTTTTCTGCTGGGTATTCTGTCACATAGCCCATTTGTAATCCTTTGCCTCTGCATTTTCACTGTACTTGCAAGCATTTCTGACATTACTTGTAGTCTGCAACAGTAATATTCTGATGTTGCAACTTTTTGTGTTTAAATCACATTCTCACAAAATGGTTGCTACATTCATACGTTCTACAGATTTGCCTGTATCTACAGTGTTTACACTGGATATGGTTCCTTGCTACTCACTTGTTATGAGGCATCATCCTGAATACCCTGACGGAAGAGCAGATGGCATTCCTTTTATTTTTATTTTAATATGTTTTGCAGGCTTTATGCTTTATTTTAACTTTATCTTTACTCATAGTCTTAATCTTGTTTACTTCCAACTTCTTATTGCTTTATTTTAACTGCTCATTGAACAAGTCACTCAAACAACATACATCTATGGCTTTTCCCAGTTTTAAATGAAATCCTCTTAGCAGTCTCTTATGTAGTAATTTCTTATTGCTCAAACTCTACCTCTGATTAAAGTCACACAGTTGCTCAAGTTCATAGTCATGCATCAAGTGTCTTAATTCAGTGACATATATGCATCAGTATTTTCTTGGTTTCTTGTAAACAAATAAGACTCAGTAAACTAAATTCTTTGCCTTACCATATACCTAGAATTTACTTTTCAGTACTGTCAGTTTGTATTTATCCCTTCCGTTACAGAAAATGTGTAAAATACCTTAATAGTTTCCTTGCCTGGATTATAAAAAAAACATGGTACATTGCACATTTTCTGTTTTTTCCCTGAGAAAATGAATCTCATAATGTTGAGTTTGGAACTATTACTTCTCTGACAGGTTGTCTTGCAATTTAAGAATTATTGGTGATTGAATAGTCCCTGTTTTAAGACAAAGACTGAAGACAAAGACTGAAAAAGCTTCACAAAAATGTGCTAGTGCGCTAACATAGAAGAAAATATGTGTTTCTGAGTCAGTGCAAGTAAACATAACTTGTGAAGAATACATTTACATGTTCAAGTCTTGAACAATCTGCCCTTAGTGATTTGCTACAACTCTACAAAGCTATACACTGGTGAATATCCATGAACACCCCACACTACTTAATGAGCATCATCTGCTACAACTCTACAAAACTGTACACTGGTGGATAATGCCTACTTTATACAGTCTCATGCCCTATCAACAACTCTCTGACACACCATTGTGTACACATTTTTTTGCAGTTGTCTCACAGTGTCAAGCCTATTGAGACATTGATCTTGTGTTTCATTTTTTTGCAGAGTGGACTGTCTTATACTATCTTTACATTTTTAAGAAGAATTCCATCTTAGTTACTGTACTGCTCCACATTAATAAAGAAATAATTACATATTTAAGAACTGTTGCTAAGAAATAGACCCCAGACATGCCGTTCTTTCTCCTTGTGTTACACATGGTTTATCTTTTGCAGCATTAACAGTTTTATTTTATTTGATTTGCCCATTCCCATTTGATTGTCTGCAAATACTCTCAGTTCTTCAACAAAGATGGAACAACCACTGTGGAGTAATTCATCTGTCTTCGGGTTATTTATGTCTGTTTTGTAAAGCTGAATTTTTGCAAATAACAATTCAGTATTGATGACGCATTAGCTGTTTATTTTTATGAAAATGCAACTGTTAGAGGGGATATAGTGGCTTTAGCAAAAAATCTATCATTTAAGAAGAAATGATAATAGCCTATCAGGTAAGACCAGGGATAACTTATTAATCTAGTCATCTTTTGAATACCCACTTTATAGTACTCAGTGTTGTAGTTGAATGTGCCTATCCTAGCACATAAATGGTGTAATGCAGAGAACTACTATTGGATGGGGCAACAGTCCATTACAGAGTGCCACAGCTAAGTATGGGATGTCTGCATGTATTAGGAATGTGGAAGGAAATTAGGATTCCAGTGAAAACACACATGAGCACACAGGAGGCATGCAGGCTGCACAAAGAAGACACGCCAGCCTGAACAGGAGAGCCAAGCACTGTGAAGTAGCCATGCTAGCCACCACACCTCAGTGCCATCCACAATATTAAGTTATGATGCTAAATATTACCTGTGGAGTTATTTTAGGTATGTTCTATGTGCTGCATAGATTGCAAAATAAATGAAAGGCTGAATGAATTCAGGCAATAAAATCAGAATTTTTTGACTTCTCAGGTGTTTGACTCCTGATTCTGAGGCTCGGCCAGACATTGTGGAAGTGAGTTCATTGGTAACAGATGTTATGATGAAGTATCTCGATTTACTAAGTATGTGCCAGATTACACTGGAGAAGAAACTGGAGCGAGAAAGGAAACGTACTCAACGGTACTACATAGAAGCTAACAGGAATACAATGACCTGCCATAAGCAATGTAGTCTCTTGTCTCAGGTAAGCCAAAGCTCCTCATGAAATTTTTTTTCATGTTATATGGTAATTTTATTGTAAATATTTTTTATTGTTGTTTTTTTTTTATTGTTGAAATCAAGCCTAGCATGGTTGGTTCCTACTATGACTCTAAACCTAGCCACCCAGTGTGCAGATGTTAGTAAACATTACACAACATCCATTTATTTCACATTATAAGAGGTAATATTCCACGTTTTGGAGATGGAAAGTTGAGAGCTATGTCTACCCCTTTCAGTACTTTGTATAGTATGCTAAATATTTGAAGCCTACAGATTGCACCTAGGCTGTCTGAACTGTTTAAAGAAAGTAACATCATCATTCAAGAGTAAAACAGTGATGTGTGTGGAATAATGGTGAATTCTAAAGGGCAATGTCGTGTATATCATGGCTTAGTCTACTGTTTAGTATTTCTGAACCTTGCCATTAGGAATAGCTACTTGCAAAAAAGTTTAAATACTATGGAGGATGTATGGGATACTTGGGATATTTTCAGCTGAATCATTTTCAAATTCTTTGCAGGTTCATTAATACCTAAAGTTCAAGGGACATACCTTAATTATTCCACCACTAGCACATCTGACTGCAGCAGTTTTCATGTCTTGATGTATTTATCTGTTACTTGTTAAATGTATTTTCTTGCAGTTAATGGCTTTAACTAGTGGTATAATACAGAACACACTTATTCTTTGTGATACAGATCTGTTATGTTGAAACAACACTTGATGTTAAGTTGTCTCTCTCGCCTTCATTCTTGCTGGTTGGGTTCAGAGCCGACCTTCGGCTCCGACTCAGCCATTTTCTAAAGCTCGAGAGCTACTTACTGGCTCGAGGCCTCCCTATATCCCACAATGCCTGGCGCTAGCCCCCCAGATCTCGTTTGCCGCTTCAGCTATGAGGTTGTGCTTTACTGGCTCAGGTCGTATTCATCTTTTGTAATATTAGTAGTTAAACCTTTAGTGTATATTTTTCAAGTTTTTTGTTAAATCAGAGTAGTACTGTAGATTAGTCTTAGTTTTCCCTGTGTTTTTCTACCCTTAGGAAACTCGTTTTTACTTAGAGAGTGCCCCCCCCCCCCATCTCCCTTAGTAGGCTGTTTAAGTTAGAGGCTATCCCCTTCCCTTTTAAATTTTTCCAGTAGGAAGTAGTATTTAGCCTTTGTAGTCTAAGTCATAGTCTCTTAGTTTTGTTAGTATTGTTTCCTTTAAATTTTTTGTGTGTAGGTGTGGGACTGGTGTGTGTGTGTGAGTGTGTGTTTTTTGCACTAGTCTAACATTTATCCATTGGTATTCATTTTTTCTTTAACATGTCAAAGGATACCAAGGTATCAGGGTTCAAGAAGTGTGACTCATGCTGTCAGAAAATGTCTCTGACAGACGGTCACACTTCTTGTGTTTATTGTTTGTGTGCCCTACACCTGCAGGACACTTGCTCGGTATGTCATGCCATTAGTCCGAGAGTCCTGCAAGAGCGTAGGAACAAGTTAATTCTCAGGGGGTTACTAAAACCCGAGGGGTCTCCAGCGAAGTCTCAGCCAGTGAAAACCCCTAAGCCCACCAAGCCATTGGCTCCCAGTACGGAGCCGTCGCCAGGTGGAGCATCTGCTTCAATTTTGGTTCCGGCCGGAACCAAAGTATCTAAATCTCTCTCGGCTCAGACCTTGGTGTCGGAGCCGTCAGGGAGCCATAAGCGATCCAGGTCACCATCCCTAGAGTCGATTTGCTCGGCTCTGGGATCGCCTTTGCTACAGTCTGAAAGGAGCCATCGGTCCCACTCTTCTCGGTCCTCGAGGCTATCTGATCATGACTTGGAGAGAGTGGTTAGTAGACTCCTCAAATCGCAGGCCCTGGTTAAAATGTTAACTAGCCCTCCTCATCAGGCTGTGGCTGTTCCTGTTTCTGAAGTAGTTCCTCCACCGACTCCTCCTATCAGTTCAGAGCCAGAGCTTGTTGGGGCTCAGATCCTGGAAACGTCAGTGCTGATGCTTCCCCTTTCGCTCCTTCGTCGGCTCCGGTTTCTTCAATGGTTCCGTCCTTGGAGGGATCTGGGTGCCGAGACTCCCTTGTCGGCTCTGAGGGGGCAAGTGGCATTGGACCCTTGTCCAACCCCGTTCTCCCTCTCAGAGCCACAGCTCAGATAAGCTCAGCTCCTACATCGGCCTCGGAGCCATCCCTTTCAGTGCCGGAGAGGATTCCTGTCTCTTCAGAGTGGGGGCCCTCTTCTCTGCCGGACAGGGGCACCTTTGAGGTCATGAGGAGCGTGCTGACTTCTGAGTCTGCACCTCGATCAGCCCCTTCAGCTCCTCCCCCAGGGTGCCTGCTTCGGTCTCTGCCCCTCCTCCAGATCCCAAGTGAGGGGATCAAACACTCAAGGTCACCCCACTGGGTGTATCTTCCTATTCCAAGGCCTCCCCTGAGATTTCAGAGGAGACTCCTCGAAAGAGGAAATGTAAGAGGAAACATGTTGACTCCCCAGAGCCTGTCACGTCAGATACTGACTTGGAGGTTTCAGCAGGGTCCCTAAGATCCCCCTCTGAAGATGTCTCTTTCTCAGACATCCTTGAGATCCTTAATCAGAGGGGAAACTGGTCTGCTCTTAACCCTTCTGAGGATGAGTCGGTATACTTGGATGCATTTGCTTCTCGCCCCTCCACCTCCTGGGTGTTTCAACCTTTCGATCCATTAATGGAAGTGGTGGCTTGGAAGGCGTGGTCAGCTCCGGACACACTGTAACCAATCCCCTGCAGGCCCACTAAGTTTATTATGGCCCCTCAAGATAAACAGTTTTTGACAAAGGGTGTCCCCGTTGATGCCATGGTGGTAGCAGCTGCCATGAAAAAGGAGTTGGCTGACACTTCTGTACCTGTCCATCCCCCAATAAAGAGTTTAGGATGATGGATAGATATGGGAAGCAATGTTTTCCTCAGCGATCTTCTCCATGCGGTCGCTGAATTATTTGTGCCACTTCACCCGTCTTCAGAGGGATCTCCTCAAGGAGCTAGGAGATACCCTGCAAGATCCATCAGCTGCGGGGGCTCAAGACAAGATAAACTCCCAGCTGGCGACTCTTAATTCTATCATTAACTCCTCCATGCGGCTCATTTCATATGTGGCTGATGGAGTGAGTAGAGCCGCAGGCACAGGCGTGGCTTTGAGAAGACATGCCTGGATGCGGTCATGTAAATTTGCTGATTCCTTCAAGGCGTCTTTCACCAACACCCCTTTTGATGGTTCGGCTGTGTTTGGACCTCAGGTGAAAGATACACTTACCAGGTGTGAGCAGGAAGGCAAGACTCACTCTGCCGTGGGAGTCCTTTTCTCCACTCCCTCTAGACCATACCCTAAGGGTCAGAAGAGTGGAAAGATGTGGTTCTGGAAACCCCAGGGAGCCGTGACTGACACACGTGGCAAGTTTCCCTCCAGTGGCAGAGGAGGGAACAACAATAGACGCCACCTGTGGGGCAGAGGGGGTCTGCAGAATCAGGGCAGCAGAGAATCTTTCTCTGACAAGCCCTTCCAGCACCCCTGAGGGGCTGCCCGGCTGTCTGCCTTCGGAGGCAGTCGGGGGAAGGTTGTCTCTGTACCCAGAAGCCTGGCGTCTCATCACTCGAGGCAGACGGGTATAGTCTATCATATCCGGAGGTTACAAAATCACATTTGTCAACACCCCCTTAAAATCAAACAACCTCATCCCAGATGTTCCACCCAGTCTAAGGGAACAGGGAGTAAAAGAAATTTCAAGACTGCTAAAAAAGCGGGCCATCCAAAAAGTCCCAGCAGACCAGCAAGGATCCGGAATTTACTCAAAGTTCTTTTTGGTAAAAAAAAGACAGGGGACTGGAGACCCATTTTGGATCTCAGCAGACTAAACAAGTCTGTTCAAAGAACGAAGTTCCGGATGGTCACACTTCAGTCCATTCTACCCTTTTTGGGTCAGGACAATTGGATGTGCTGCATAGATCTTCAGGATGCGTACTACCACATCAAAATGGACAGGCGTTCCAGAAGGTTTCTCTGCTTCCGGCTGGGAGCCAGTCATTACCAGTTCAGAGCCCTGCCATTTGGTCTCATCACAGCCCCCAGGGAGTTCACCCAATGCATGGCAGTGGTTACCGCTCACCTGAGATGGCAAGGATTCCAGGTGTTTCCATATCTAGACGACTGGCTCCTTACTGCTACCAAAACTGAGAAAAACACACTTTATAACAGCAAAGCTTACGGATAAAATCCTTCCTCAATACTAATACAAACAAATCTAAAAACCAAATGGTTTAAATACAGGTCAATGAAGTCACATGACCAGCAGTCCAAAAATCATGTGACCACAAGGATATAAAACAAAATCATTAAAATTAGAAAAAACATTAGAAAAAACATAACGTTATCGCAACCTAGTATGTTGCAATTTAACAAGAACAGGTTTCAGGGTAATCATATTATTTAAACCTGGAAAATGGTCAGAATTCAACCTAAGAATCCATTCATACTCTTTTAATTCAAGTGAGAAAATAAAAGTTTTACCTAATAGGAAGACAATATTGAAGCCCATTTTTCTTGGGGATGATGTTGGTTCTGCTAACCTAGAATGTTCAAAAGTATGTACTAGGTATCTTACTAGTTATAATACCTTGACTTGTTTTGTAAAACAAATAATCCAGAGGAATTGGGTTGTACTAATGGCCTCTAGTGAGATTAAAGACATTCTTGGTGACAGGCCCTTTTTCTCATATAGAAATATGAAGTCCTTGAAGAGTATGTTATGTTACAAAGATTTTTTTAGACCTGTAGAGAGGACTTCTACCACTAAGCCCGGTACGTATGGTTGTTTGAATTGTTCCTGCTGTTCTGATATTATGGTTGGTTGCAGTGATAAGTTCAAACATCCTATTAGTGGTAAAGTTTATCAGTTTAATTTTTCTACCACTTGTGTTACATCTAATGTGGTATACTTAGCTAATTGTGTGAAATGTACTGCATTCTATGTGGGTAAGACCACTAGAAAGCTAAAAGAACGCATCATTGAACACAAATCGGAGATTAGAAGGGCCATTGACAGTAATGCCTTGTTATAAGCACATTGTTGATTCAGGTATTCAGCATAGATTCTCTTTTAGAATTATTGATGTAATATGGCCTTCTGCCAGAGGTGGTGATAGTGGTAATTTACTTCAATTAAAAGAGTATGAATGGATTCTTAGGTTGAATTCTGACCATTTTCCAGGTTTAAATAATATGATTACCCTGAAACCTGTTCTTGTTAAATTGCAACATACTAGGTTGCGATAATGTTATGTTTTTTTCTAATGTTTTTTCTAATTTTTCTAATTTTAATGATTTTGTTTTATATACTTGTGGTCACATGATTTTTGGACTGCTGGTCATGTGACTTCATTGACCTGTATTTAAACCATTTGTTTTTTAGATTTGTTTGTATTAGTATTGAGGAAGGATTTTATCCGAAAGCTTTGCTATTATAAAGTGTGTTTTTCTCAGTTTTGGTTGTTATTCATATTTCCTTGCAGCTTGTTCTTTTGTCCTTACTGCTACCACCAGACATCAATTACTGAGAGCCAGAGATTATACCATCCAAACATGCTCCAACCTAGGTATCTCAATAAATTTTGAAAAGTCTGCATTGTCGCCTTGTCAGTCTTTAACCTTTATAGGCGCAAGATTAAATATGAAAGATCTGTCCGCAAGACTTCCAGTAGACAGAGTGGCAGACATTTGTCGACATGTACAGGTATTATTAGGATGCAGAAAGATTCAGGCCAGATTAATTCTAAAAACCTTGGGTCTCATGGCAGCAGCGATCTTATTAGTTCCCCTGGCTCGTTTTCACATGATGATTCTCCAGTGGATGCTTTTCACCCAATGGTCCTTTCAACAACTTCCTTTGTCTCACAAAATAATAATCACACAGTCATGCAAAGACCAATTGACTTGGTGGATGGTCTCTCAATCAGTACCCCAGGGCAGACCATTTGTCCTTCCTCCTCCAGTTGACACGGTGACCACGGATGCCTCCCTGATCGGGTGGGGGGGGGGGGCATTTTCAGGGCAGGACTGTCCAGGGCACCTGGCAACTCCACGAGTACCACTTGCACATAAACGTCTTGGAGATGAGGGCGGTGCTTTTAGCGTTGCAAGCTCTTCAGAACTTTCTACCCACTGGGACCATTGCAATTCACACAGACAATATGTCTGTAGTGTGGTACATCAACAAGCAGGGCGGAACCAAGTCATATCCCTTATGTCGAGAAGCACTCTATGGCAGTGGGCAATATCCTCTCAATGGTTTTTGACAGCAAAGCACATCCCTGGGAAGTCCAATGTCATAGCGGACAGGCTAGGCAGAGCTATTCTCATGCCTCATGAGTGGTCTCTCAACCCGACAGTAGCGGACAAAATCTTCCGCAAATGGGGTCAGCCTTGCTGCGACCTTTTTGCAACTCCTCTCAACAGCAAGTGTGACAGTTTCTTCACTCTCTTCCCTCTTCCCGGACACTCCCCCAGAGACGCTCTAGTTCACAATTGTCCCCAGGGACTACTGTATGCATTCCCAACCTTTCCACTAATTTCCAAACTAATTCAGAAAGCTACCATGCTGGGTTGCAGGATGATCCTCATTGCCCCCTACTGGCCTCGACAAATCTGGTTCCCATTCCTGCATCATCACCTTCTAGAGCAGCCTTGGAATCTGGACCCAGTTCCAGACTTCCTGATCCATCAGTCGGGCAGGCTGCATCAATCTCTTCAATCTCTTAACCTCACTGCTTGGTTGCTCCACTTCCAACCTTAGCCAGGCTTCCCAGTATTTCCAATTCAGTGCGTGAGATTATCCTTTCTTCGCACAGACCTACAACCAGGAAGACTTATGTTAGTAAGTGGAAAAGTTTCTCTTTCTGGGCAGAGGCTAGAAATATAGATCCCTTCACGGCCCGTGTCCATAACGTTGTGGACTTTTTAGCAGAACTTTTTCAAGCAGGCTCCTCTTCGGCCACCATTAGAGTTCAATTAGTGGCAATCTCTAATTTCCATACGGGCCTGTCAGAAACCATCATCATGTTCCATAAGCTTTGCAAAGCCTTTCTGAAAGGAACAATCTTGCTCAGGCCTCCAGTGAGAGACTCCCCCGCCTCAGTGGGACTTAAATTTGATCCTAGCTTCCTTGGTACTGCCTCCCTTTGAACCGGCAGCTTCCTGTTCCTTGAAATTGCTTACTTGGAAAACCCTCTTTTTGGTGGCCATTACTTTCAGCGAGGAGAGTTTCTGAACTTCAAGCCCTTTGTGTTCGTCCTCCTTACCTAGTTTTCCATAAGGATAGAGTTGCACTCAGGACTAATCCTTCGTTCCTTCCTAAGGTCCCCTCCGAAAATAATTTGAATCAATCCATCGATCTGCCAGTCTTTTTTCCAAATTATTCTAACAAAGCTGAACACAAATTACACCAGTTGGACGTTCATAGGCAATTACATTTCTATTTGCATAGGACTGAGCAACTAAGGAAATCAGACCAACTCTTCCTGTCCTATGTGGAGGGTAAGCAGGGTCGACCAGTGTCTAAAGTAACCTTATCCAGGTGGTTGTCCTCTATTATTACACTTGTTTATCAGTTGAGGAATAAAGAACTCCCTGCTAAACCTAAAGGCCACTCTACTAGGGCTTTAGCTACATCGGTAGCTTTTCAATCAGACTACCTATGGAAGCCATTTGTGCGGCGGCCACATGGGCCACCCCTCATACCTTCATTTCACATTATAAATTGGATCTGGCCTCTAGGAGCAGAGCTGATTTTTCCACTGTGCTCAAGAGTCTGTTCCGATGAGCCACCCAGGACTAAGGTGCTAGGGACGCTGTCCCAACCAGCAAGAATGAAGGCGAGAGAGACAAATTAACATTAAGAAGTTATGTACCTACCATAACGTTCCATGTTAGTTGTCTTCTTCTTGCCTTCTTTCTTCCGTCCCACCCTCCATCCCCCTAGCCCAGATGGACCGAGAAGAGTCCTCCTACAAGTCTTGTCACTGGCTAAGTCTTTACCGATTTATGTCCTCTACCTTTTTCTTCAGCCCTGTAGCTGAAGTGTTGCTATTGGGACAGTTGTCCTCTTGTATTATTATGGTGCTAGGTCTTCTAAATGAGATCTGGGGGGCTAGTGCCAGGCATTGTGGGATATAGGGAGGCCTCAAGCCAGTAAGTAGCTCTTGAGCTTTAGAAAATGGCCGAGTCGGAGCCGAAGGTCGGCTCCGAACCCAACCAGCAAGAAAGAAGGCGAGAAGACAACTAACATGGAACGTTATGGTAGGTACATAACTTCTTATTACTGTATGACATTAATTGAAAGCAATATGACCTAGTATTCCTGTATGAAGTTTCAGTGTAAGTCTTTACACTTTCATAAGAAATGCATTAATATATTTATTTACTTTATTGACATGTGCTTACCTGGAAAGCTTGACTGGGGAAAAAAATGCTTTATTCAACAGAAGCCTGAGAAGAAAAGCTCCATCAATGTCCAAGACATTTTTATAAATACAGGTTTTCTTTTTTTATATTCACTCAATATACAATATTGGCAGTTAACAAAATAGTCTTATCTGAAAGGCAGAGATATCTCCTTAGAAAACCAGTGCTCATTTCAGCAATATAACACTTTTCTAAGTCTTTTTGGCTTGAACATTAAATCACACTAGAGTATGTCTCTTAACACAGGGTGATGTGCTGTAGAAGTCAGCCACAATCTTCTGTTTCAGTGTGCATAAATCTTACTATATAGCACAAGGAATTATTTTTGGTTCAGTAATATAAGAAGCATGACATCCCTTTCTGGTTTCTAGGAGCAGTGTGAGAAGGCCAGCCTGGATAGCAGTAGTGGAGTAGCAAGTTTCAAAAGCGAATCTTCAGAAAGTCCTGAGAGTCCATCAGAAGTCTTTCCAGCTGTACATCCTAAAGAAGAAGAAAAGGTTCCTGAAGATGTATTCCAAGATGATAATTGTTCCACAGAAAAAGGTTGGCACACAACTGAATGCTTTCAAAATGTCTTAGCAAAGCACTTTGAGGAGTTAATGTTTTAGACAGAGACAGAGTGAAAGTGAGAGAGACAGAGAAAGAAAATATGTAATAGGGCACAACAAAATATCAGAAGTGCGGATTCCTGAATGAGGAAGTAAAATGACACATTTCCAAGTTCAGAATACTTGTGGAAAAGATTTCTGCTATGTTCTTGTACTAATTACGTATTTTATGTATATAATGTCTTCTAGATGGAATCACAAAAACACTGCATTTGTGGAAAAAAGAAAAGATGCAGGTATAGATTAGGGAACACTTCTTTGTATATTTTCTCACTTATTCATGGACATAAGACTCTGATATGCCCCCTCCCCTGCAGTTCTTCCATCTTTCTGCTTAACCTAGCTTTGAATTCTGTACTTTCCCTGACTCCAGGTAGCTCCTTGTCCTCGATCCTCAATGCAGCAATTTCATGACCTGGCTCCTTGAATCTTAGGTGATAACTGCCTAGCAGTTACAAACAAATCAGGACCAGAGAGTGAGGACTCTATTTGGAGATGTAAATTGTAGCTAAATCTGCTGTTTGGTGATTAGCCATGATCCCTAGTCTAGAGGAAGTAACATGCAGTAACTGCTGGAAATGCAGGCCTTGTGCTTTCAGAAGTCATGCTCTGAATATCTGTCGTCCCATGTAGCATGCATGCATGCTAAAAGATGAATATTTTTTTATTTTAAATTATTACATTTAATATACTCTGAAGATGGGCAGCAGATGCTAAATATCAAGACCATTGTCTGGCAGTTTTGTCAGGGAAGTCGATGCTTTAAACTTGATCTTTAAGACTCTGATCATCTTCCTGAGTTCCATCATCTACTACTTCTTGTGTAACTATAAGCCATTGTGTGTTTTGACCACTGTTATGTTAGCATCAGGTTTGTCCATTCCTTCTACCGAAATCCTACTGTTCTTGGAAGCATCACATTTCACAGAATTGTGTTTAGTGGGTAAATGTGTCTCTGGTCACTTATTACACTGCACCCCATCATTTTCCATAGTGCCTTAAATTTTGGAAAGTTATGACCAATTATCATATCATGTGTTAGATTAGGTACTTAAGCTACTGGGTGTAATGCTTTTTTACCTAGAATAGTTTGGGTTGGAAAGTACTCTGTCTTGTATGCTTATGCATATATTGTGGTTTAATTTATTTAATCATGCTTCCCAGGTCAACAATTCTAGCAATCCCTTCCCTTCTACTATAGTAATAATTTAATAAGTTTGACGACAGTAGAGTGACACACTACAAAGTCTGCACTCTAGGAGTTAACAGTCCAGCATTATCACATTCCATTGGTTGACTTTCAGGAACACTTTGTGTAACACCTTACTGACTAATTGTTATTTTTACAGGTGCAACATTGCTACCATTAGTTTTATAGTACCGCACTATGTCCATTGTAATAGAACCATTAATGCAAACAAATTCAGATCATTGTCCTTTTATTTGTTTATCAGCATTGGCTCATACTCAGCTTGTTACTTGCCCTCGAAGTTAGCAAGTCAGCTTAAAATATTGCAGTTTCACCTAATAACAAATATTTTGCAAAAGCCACTAATTGTTCAGAAGGCATAGGGTTACACTGAAATGTGTACTTTCTTAAGTGCATATAGAGTGCCTTTTTAAATTTATCTGCAGATAGAATTTCCAAACTTTTAATTACATTATTCATATTAAGTTCGTACCATAGTCTCAAAATATGAATTGTCAGCCATTTGTAACCTTATTAGACTGCCCGCTAAGATTATTATAGCATTTGAGGGGATCTGCAGTTAAGGGTAATGACAAAATTCTGGTTCATTTAGTTTAGTGCTAGTTTTTCCTGCTTGCACATGTTTCAAATGTTGCAGGACAAGCCTTACCATTGTCTTCTGAGCCCGTCTTCCTCAGAGCTGTGATAGGGTTTGGGATACCAGTGTGGTGGATGACTGATTCACCACAGGAGGTTGCTGCTGCTTGAATGGAAGCTGTGCAGTTATTCCCTGCCTTTTAATTAAGCATTGGCCAGTAGATGTGACAGCTTTTACTAGGGTCATAATATTTTGGATGTTAATGGCAGTGGCAGTACACACACACACACACACACACACACACACACACACACACACACACACACACACCCTTAGGGGCCAAGTTTGCTAACAAACATATGCCTCTCATGGGGATTAATTTGGCTGGTGTGAATCCTTGTATTTGACACAGTGGTTTTTATCAGTCTTTCACTATTAACCTTTCATCCTGTCACAAGAACAGCTTGCACAAGGTTGCAACACTGTACTTCAGACAACTTGTTCGTATATAGGGCTTAGAGGAGTAGGTAACCCAAATACATTTTGACTTCAATCTTCACAGCAGTCCTCTCATTAGCAGTGGTGGTCTTATTTATTTATTTCACATTTGTTAACCGGGTTAGTCCAACTGAGTTTGCAAACAAACCTATTTTCAGTGAAAATCCGAGAGGAAAGTCCCCAGCAAACATAAGTAAAAATAAAGTGACAATATACAAATATTAAATAATCACAATACAAAATAATTGTAAAAAAGAAAAGGTTATTAACTATTTGCATTGCATTAATAGTAAGCAACCCATTTTTAGGGGAGACTCAAGGGGAAAGAAACCCAGCAAACATAAGCAAAGATAAACATACAGGACAAAAACTATTAAAAACAACACTGCAAATACAAAATTAATTATAAAGAGAAAAACAAAAGAAAAAAAATTATGAACATTAAGGGTCGCACTGATACTAGTGGACTAAAATTTACTACATATGAGAGTAAAAACAAAAAGATAATCATTGTTCAAAAGAAGGACAATGTATAGACATTGATAGGAAGTAGGGGGCGAAGATAAATAGTGTGGAGAATGGGAAGGGGCTATAGTAGGGCTATAGTAGTAGAGCTGAGGGTTTAGGAGATTAGTTTAAGCAGAAGTTACTAACAAAGAAAAAAAAGTTAGGAGATGAAACAGGTTATACAGTGGGAGAGACTAAGACTATCCCCAGGATTCATGAAGCTTGCGCCAGGCGCAGGCGTAGCGTAGGCGGTATAACGCCAAATATGGCCGCCGAGCGATTCAGGTACAATCCAATTCCACGTGCACTACTGGCGTATGCTAGATCTGCGCAGCCCTCGGCTTAGGTATGCTAATCACCCCATGCGCAGTGCTGCACCATGCAAATGAAGGTACATAGCGATTCATGAAGTGGTGCAGGCGTAGCTTAAACCCACAGAAATGTAAACCAAAAAACACGGTTTACATTTTTCCAAATAGAACATCGGAGCTATGAAAGCGGACCAGACTTATGTATTACAAAGTTAACATATGCCAATGGCTAAATATACAGCCAATGGCATAAGAAAAGATGCATAGCACCTAAAAAACAACATTTAATGTCATGTCCACAGTAACGCAAAGTACAACCGCAGGGCATGTGTGCGCAAATGGGAACACAAAGAAAATATATATAGATGTCATAAAATTGCAATGTAATACAAATCATGATTTCACCGTAATACTCAGTGGTATGCATGGTACACCACAACCAAGCTGCAAGGGTTGCTAAGGGTCTGTGACAGTGTTTGGTGCGGTAACTAGGAATTAGTAGTCAGTGCCATGCAAATGAGGCAGGTAATAGTGAATTGCAAATGTCCCGCCGGACTAAGGATGTACCATACGGCACAGCGCTACAACACCGAGGAGTGGTTTAGAGGTATATATGACATCAGCAATGGGGTGTGTCACTGTAGCTGTAAGCACATTGGAGCAATGCAAATCCAGCCTGGCCATTGTTAAGCAAAGCCGCAGGACAGGGGTGGGGAGGTAGGTATAGCATAGTTTAGCTGAGAGCACATATGGTGCCTGAAAGAGCATGTGTATGGGGATGTAAACGTGCCCGAAACCCGGTAAGCGAATGCACGCGCCATGCACCATAGCCCAAACAGGAAGGTCAGGGGAAGAAAATAAGGAAATGCCACAGTAGGGTAATTGGAGTACAACTGAGCAATTAATACCTATTAACTCACAGTGGGCATTCGACAGCAGCTGACAAGTCTGCTCGCAGAAACCTGCAAAACAGGATAGGGGAGGTGTCGGATTGCAAAGAAAAGAGAACTGTCATATCAGAGCAAAGCAAACCTGCAGGAGACTGGCCATAGAACACATTACGCAAGATAAGCCAGGTTTAGGAAAGTACAAATGAAAGCAGGCTGCTGGATGCATGCCAGAAAATGGGAGGTGAAATGTGAAGAAATGTAAAGGGAAAGGCAAGAGGTAATCCACGGCAGCCAAATGTAATTCAACACCAAAGGCACCACAATAGTAGTTCCTGTCGTAAAACACATAAGATACCCTGTAGCTACGATCGTACATACACACCCTATGACATCATCAGTGTTCACAGCACAATAGTATAAATTGTGAAAGCACCTCACACACACCTGGGTATTCCCAAACACTGCACCATAGGTGTAAACAGACGGGGAACTTTTACAATGTACATGTTGGGAGCTGCCATAGCTGTGATTCATCATCATGTGTTAGTGACTGAAGGTGTTGTGGAGGATGATGCTGACAACCACCACAGGCCCCGGAGGAGGAGAAGAGTGTTCAGACCAAGGGTAACCTACCAGGGGCTACATGATCTGGAGATAGTAGAGCATTACAGGTTGGACAGGGACATCTTACAGCAAATAGTTAAGCTGTGCCGGCCATGCCTGAGATCCAGAAATAACAGAGGGGAACCCATCCCAGTGGACATGAGGGTATGTTTAAGCTTGCGAATACTAGCCACAGGTACCTTTCAAAGGCCAACTGGAGATATAATGGGGATCTCACAGGCATCAGCATCCAGGGTACTACACCAGTTCCTGGATGCCATGTTACCACATGCCAATGAGCATATATACTTCCCCCGAACTCAGGAGGAGTTGGCCAGCAATATGCGTCCCTTCCACCATGTGGCACACTATCCGGAGGTACTGGGTGCGATAGACTGCATGCACATACATATCAAATCACCACCCGGTGAGCATGGTAGGTGCTACATAAACCGCAAGGGATACCACTCCATCAACTGCCAGGTCATGTGCAATGCCCAGGGCATTATCATGGATGTGTGTGCTGGCAGCCCTGGAAGCTACCATGACTCCCACATTTGGCATGCCTCACAGCTGTATCAGGTATTTGTCAGGGGGGACATCCCACATGGCCACCTTGCGGGGGATGCTGGCTTTGCACTGGAGCCGTGGATGATGACTTCCATCAGAAATGCACACACAGCCATGCAAGAACGCCATAATGAGACACACACACCAACCAGAATCATCATAGAGCATGTGTTCGGGATGCTGAAATCACGGTTCCTTTGCTTGGATATATCTGGTGGAGTCTTGCAGTACTCTCCAGGCACATGTGCCCACATCTTCATAGTATGTGCCATGCTACATAATATGATCCTGCGGAAACAGCTGCAGCAGGGACATAATGGTGAAGGCCCTCACAGCCCACCGCAATTGCCAAGGCCATCAGAGGCACAGAGGGATTCAGACCACGAACACCCTGTGCCAGCCCCAGTAGGCAGACGGAGGTGTGCCCAATATGCCTACGCCTTGGCAAAGAGGGAACGTATAGCACATACTCTGACAGTGTAGGCCCCTACGGACTGACACACCTCTCCACCTGCACAAACAGTAAAATGGATGGCACACACACATGACCACCTGTAAATGTAATGTATAGGTGGCCTACTGTGTGAATCCTACATAGGCAGCCCTCAACCATTGCACACACAACAGCTATTGGAACAAGGAATGTCAACACCTGAACAGTACACGCACCTATCAGCATATGTTGGTACTGTATGTATAGGTTCCTAGGTACATCGGTAGGTACACGCCCGATTGTCGGAGGCCATTCATCAATCGAGGCAAACAGTGTCTGCTGTCACCACCACATTGAGTAACCAACTGACCCTCTGTGGAGCAGAGCCAATTTCGGGATCCATGTGTGTAATCACTGTTTCCCACTCACTCTGCATGGATTCCTTGGTGTGTAAATGAGGGGCTCCATACAATGCAATCATGGATGTAGTGGCAAAGCATGGGGTGTACCCATGATAGGTATCTGTCACCCCAGCATGCTCCACCTATGGTTATGTGAAGGTGTAGCACATTATAGTGTGTGGCTCACTGTGACATACATTCCCAATGCTGGGGCACATCCATTAAACATCACTTGGGCATACCATTAATAGGTCTCATCCATATGTAAACTAACTGAGTTACCCATTTGATTGCAGTATGGAGTAACAGCCATAGTACAGTCCACATACAAAATGCCATAACACATGTACAAATCCCAGATGCCCAAGTGGTAAATGCACTGACTGTCGTATATGTTCCCGGTACCACGTCCTGCAAGGGACGTTACGTAATCCCGAAGGCACGAATAATGGATGGTGGATGCAGGTCATCAGATCAGGTTTAGCACATGTTAGTGGGAATATGCGTTGCCCAGTGCTGGTAAGCGTCGTTTAAACATGACCATACGGATATGCACGAAACAGGGCTAAGCTTCTCTGAATATCACGCAGATCACGGTCAGTGATGTCCAGAACAGTTGAAACTAGCACTATTCACCCCTGTACTAATAGTGCCAGCTCTGAAGGGTAAAACGACCACTGCCAGGAGTAGAACATGCAATCATGTACACAATCACTTAACACTAAGCTACCCAAGATGTACCAACAGCAGGTGTGTTATGTGACAGGTTCAAACACAAACTTGCGGAGTCCAGGAAACAGTATACACCGACATGGTACACAATGAAAGGTGTATTCTCCCTCTCACTCTCTCTCTCTCTCATATATATATATATATATATATATATATATATATATATATATATATATAAAATAGAGATAGAAAGGGAGATAGAGAGATATATGTTGATATATACGGATTCACCTATATCTGCAAATATATAGATAGGGTAACAACATGTACACAACCATGGAGGTAGAAATAAATAGGATACTGCCAACTATGGAATGTGTCACATACCAACACGCGTAATCACGAGGCTTAAAGACCGAAAGAACACAGTACTGGAACACTGGAACCACGTGTAATATTCTCACGATATTAAGGGACGTTTAGTTATCGCTGCCGGTGTTGTGGTCCACGTAGGTACTGTGTTCAACTGTGTTTGTGATTGCTGTAGTCTGTGTGTATGTGTGTGTTGAGGGTGCCGTGTGCATTTCCGTGGGACTGTAATGTGTGTGTGTGTATTTGCATTGTGTGTCTGTTAGTGCTAACTTGGAGGTAGAGCAGTACGGTAGGTGTGGTCATAGTTGGCCGTAGGCATACGGTACCACCTGTCCCACTTTAAGAGGGACAGCTCCTCCCTGGGCAGTTGTGTCCTGACAAAACATATTAAAAAGGGCAAATGTCCGAGATTGTAGGACATAATTATGTCCCATATATTATGTAACAGTTGCATTAAATAGTTATGCTTGTATCTTCAAAATGTAAACGTTGCATGAAACATGATAAGTAGCTAAAGTGCTACAAGAATAAGTATGTATTCAGGATAAAAGTATGTTCTATCCTGTGTACTGACCGTGGGTATGTGTCGGCCTGTAAACACCAATGTGTGTCCTGCAAATGTCCCACTATGGCAATTTGAAAAGATGGCAACCCATGCCAAAGAGGCTCAGTCACCAACACAACTGCAATGAGTGCAAATATCTGTGACAGAAATACACGAGACAGCTGTCATTTTGTAATATTCCTTTACATATCGCTGTATTTCCGGAGGTATGGAAGTATCAACCTCACCTGCATACTATATAGAAACCAATTAAGAATAGCTCAATGTATAAGCCCGTAACAACCATAGTTCAGTCTACTAAGTGATAGGTCTTCAATTAGGGAAGCAGCCCACACACACACATATATGGAATATGTAGGAATGCAGTCCCCACAAACCTGTATATGCTATGTACACCCACCTACATCTCCCCCACACCCGAAACAATTGCAATACAGACTGTAATAACATCACAAACATCCACTTACTCAATTACATCTGCAGAACCGTTAACATACCTTGTGAGAGACACATATGTAAAGGCGCCATGTGAAATCATAGCTGTTGTATAATGGAACAGACGGTGATGTTACAGGATTTGTTTGCAATAGTCCCTTATCAGACAGTTGAGATGACAGGTACACTCACATGTAGAACCACATACTCTAGCCATCACACACAATCCGCGGGGGACATGAATTCAAAATATCCATGTCTCTACAAATATCAGTTGCAATTCCTCACAACAAAACACATACAGGCCATCTCCCCAAAGGTAGGGCAAAAGGGCAACGTCCAAGTGGAGAATTAAATTATACCCCACTGTTGCCACGTAATTGGCGAATGGAGTAGCTGCACAGCTGATGTGCATGTAATAATTTACTCAGGAACACCAATTGGCGGCAGGAAACCACATGTTACAGCTACCAATGTATATAAGGATGGCTTGCCATACATTCAAACCGTATGCTCATACCATAGAACCGTTTAAACAGTAAAGGTGTAAGAGAGATATTTACAAAGATTCAGAATGCTAACAAGGTATGTAGAACACTCAGTATGTTAGTGTATGTAGAGCCTGTTTTGTACTAATTAAAAGTGTACGCAATGCATAAAGTGGGAAAAGGCATTCTGTAGTGATGTCTTGTTGAGCATAGCAACACTTGTAGAAATTGTGTGTCCTGCTGTGGGCCACAAGGTAAACATCACATACACCACAAGGGATGTTACATGAGGGCTTTAAACAGAACAATTCCACACCACCCACTGTCAGTGGTAGAGTATATCCAACAAGTACATGCCATAGCAGGGAATAGTATATGTTGATATACCATCACAGTAGGCATGTGTATGGGCATATAATGACAATAACATGCCTAATGTGGTCCTGCTGTGCAAGTTTGCTTTGCATTATGAGATAATGTGTAAAATATGTGTAATGTACAGTATTGTAGGTAGATATGTGAGATATTCTGCACAGCACAACTGTTATATCATGCAAACAAAAGGTATCGTCAATTGGCATGTACGATACACAATAACAGGATGCATATGGCTTGTAGTCATGGGACACTGTAACAGCATGATAGCTAATCAAAATGGAAGAGCAACTCAATTAACAATGCACAAAGGACATGTAGTAGCTTCACAGGTACATAGTGAGGTACTATGCTGTCTGGCAAGTCTATGTGTAAGCCCAACTACAGTGTTTACACCGGCGGCACCTCTCTAGGGTAGTGTCCTGTCTGTGAAAAGCAGAACCATGTGTTACCTGCACCTCTGTACAGTACAGCCACTGCAGTGATCCCTGGTGTATCAGTGTGACCACCTACAGAGTCACCTATGACCGGTGTGTTGGGTATGTTATAACACCCTATTGGCTGTAGTTGATGAGCACACATGAGTCTGTGGGCTATAAGTAATTGCTGTTGTGTTTGGTAATGGAGGCTGCCTCTGGTGCCTACACAGAGTATGGAGAAGTTCTGCAAATGTCATACTCATACTATGTGTGGCCTGTGGTGGTGGAGATCTAGTGAGACTATGTGATGAGTGGGGTGTGTTGCAAATGTTAAACGTCCCCACATGAATGTCAGGTCCAGTCTGGGTTGGTGAGAGCATTACCCCAAGCGTGGCCACATATGTGCATCTCCCACAGGCTGTAGTGTCGTATGTTATTCCACCCTGACAACACTCCAGTGCTCTCCACCCTCATAAAACCCTATAACAATCTGAAGAACCTACGCTCCTCTAACAAAATACTGATTCATACTTCTCTATCTAATAACACAGCAGGTGACTCCACATTTTCCAACTCGGTTGGTAAAATATGGAATCAACTACCTCAAGACCTCACAACTCAAACATCACTCCCTCTATTTAAAACTAAACTAAAACTCTTCTTATCCAACCACTGGCTTTGCTCTTGCAATAACCCTGACTAAACATTTTTACCTCCTTCTTTTTTTGATTCTTTACACCCATTCTTTTTCTTCTTATATCTAACACTCTAAATTATCCTCTATATAACTGTTTCTGTTACTCCATATGTAATAAAGGCATGAATAAATATTTTTCAACTTCTTACGAAGTTGTAATAGAGTAATTAAGTTCTTTACTTCTATTTTTTTTTTCTTTACTAAACCTCTTACTGTACACAAATGCTTTTACATCCTGCCATAGGTTTAAAGTACATGTTTTTCTATTTTATTTTGTATGTTATTTTTCTTTATATTTTTTGGTACATTTTTGTTTATTTTTTACTTAAGTAGTATTGTAGTGGAGCTTTTCTCCCCGGGCCTCCACTGAAAATGGACATGTATCCAGTTGGACTAGCCCGGTAAACAAATGTAAAATAAAAATAAATAAAATAAAATGTTGGGAGGTGAGCATTGACTGTGTACATGAGACAATTGCTCTATTGCCACATGTTTGCCATATTCATCATATAGACAGGCAATAGCACTGGCATGTGACACTTAGACATGCCTGTATACTCAACCATGTCTCACAAGATATGTGAGTTACATGTGTACAACAGCTGTTGTACTGTAAGCAAGCTGGAAATGTAAGGCAGACAGTGTACTTGTAAGACATGAGTTGGAATGGGTGCTATAGTAATCAGTAGCTCATGAAGTGCTCACATGTTCGGAACAAGTGTTGAGCATGAATATGCAATACAGATAGGGTGTTGGATAATATCAACTAACTGCAACCCGCAAGTGGAGATGACAGTCATAATTGGAGACACTGCACTATTACCCTGCTGAGTATGGTCTGCAAGTCTATGAACCTTTATCAACATAGGTGTCAGCAGTACAGAAGTAGATGACAGTATGGATGATTTCACACTGCATAGCATACCTGTGACAGGTCATAGGACATCATCACCCATACCGTGTTCCAGCTACACTGAGTATACTAGATGTACCTTCGTTTGTCACAGGAGTGTTCTACCAGTGGCCTGTTGACAGAAGCAACACTACAAAACGTGTCTGAGTGACATGTGCATATCACACCAGTTGCAGTTACCGTAAAAGAGGGTTAATGTTGTGTACTCCCCCTCAGTGTAGCCCATACCACACAGACAAATGGGAGGCATCTGTGTATGTAAGGATGTGAATGTCCATGACCTAGGAGCAATAGCTCTCTCAGTGTTGTGGACAACATACAGAATGGGCTTTGTGGATGAGGTGTGTGACATATGTGGACAATCTGACAGCTGATAATAGCATTGTCACCGCTAGGTGAATAACCCTGTACCCATTAACTACCATCTAGGCAGCAGTCAACATTATGGACACTGTGTAAGGGATGGTGCTGTGCAGTTCACCTCCCTGAGTTGGTGACGTCTCCAGGCCTATTAGGTAGTCATACGAGGCACCCATGTCATGACAGGATGCCATCCATGAGCATGGAGATCATTGCACAGGCATATTCAGCACTTGGGTGACCAATATCGGATCACATATCACCTTTAAGGGGTATTGGTCATGCGTGAATGGGCGATACCAGCTTTCACAATCCTCAACTCCACTATGCAGCATGCTTTCTATCTTGCATAAAGACGTGCTACACTGTGATGTTGGACATGCTACACATACATATCCTGATCTGAAAGACATACATCATGGACAGCCACCGTCCTACTACAAGAATCGCCACATGCTGAACAGATCCATGTGCCATACATGTTACATACTCCTGCCATACCATGCTACCCTGTCCATCAAAGCTGCACTTGTCATCTCTGTCATACATGGTGCGATGACCGCATGGTAGATGTATTATTAACTGGATCAGTAATGTGGCACTGATGCACCTCGCGGTGGCAAAATAGCTGTCAGATACAGCTAGAAAACCTTGCCCGTACATGCCATAGTTGATAACCATCCCTGCGAATGATGTCCGGCTAGCCATTGTCCCATGTCTATCACATGTGCAACACCGGAGATATGTGGCAGGATGTTGAACTGCTGTACAGTGCCGTGTAGATGTATATGGCAATACACATGCATGTAAAGGTTTCTGAGTGTATGTGTGCATTGTCACTGCTCATGTCCATTAACACAGTGTATGTGTTGATATGTGACATATACACAGCATCAAGGTCAACAGCATTACTGTAGACACATCCAGGCATGTGCTATACACAGCATCAAGGTCAACAGCATTACTGTGGACACATCCAGGCATGTGCTGATAGGTAAGAACACCAGTACAGGCAAACAGACATGCCCACATCAAGACAGCATTCACATGGAGTATGAACAATGTAATGAGGTGACACACATATATGGTGATGATATCCAATGCATAACGGGTGTTACATGTGTGTGACACAAACATGGCAGTCGTGTCAGTGTCATGACGATTTGCAAAGATGACTGTTCAGATGTACAAGATTTAATAAAAATGTATGTGCAGCTGTATCTCTGTACATCTCTGTGATACTGTGACCTGTCTCCATCATTATGTCTTCCATATAATGCCTCGTTCATGCCTGCCAGTGTATAGCCGCCAGGAGGATGATGCCCTCATCCCTTACCTCCATGAGAACTATGAGGTGTTGTTCAGCCATGTGCCACTGCTTGCCCAGCAGCGTGACAACCTGTGACAGGACCTTCGCAGGAGGGTTAATGATGTGGGTGGCCATAACCGCACCTACCAGCAGGTGCGCAGACACTGCACGGACCTGATACGACATGCGAAACAGTGTGCCAATGCAATCGCCAGGGAACAAGGTGGAACAGGTGGTGGCCCACCAACCCAGCCCCCACTCACACACACTGAGGAGCTACTGGCCAGCCTGGGGACACCCTCAGAACAGCATCCACAAACACTAGCTGCCATCGTGGAGGTGGGTGTCTCCCAACCAATGAGCCTGGAGTTGCCTGGTAAGTCACTACTGCACATATGACTATTATATCCCATTTAGTTGCATGTGTCACTGTACAATATGTAATGTAACATCATATGCAAGGTATGTTTACACACATGCCGCATACTACAGTATGCTAGCCTGTGTATGCACACATGTGCATACTATATGCTATTGTACAGGCGAATGTGTTAACATGCACAGTGCACCCTGTGGCTGTCATACAGTCATGGATAATGTTCAAACTGCTGTGTCAGCCCTATACAGGTACCTCTGGCGTGCCGCACAGACATCAGTCCATTGCAGGTGAGATAGTTATCAGTATCAGGCATGTTAATGCATATATCTATATGCCATGTGGCCAGTTAACACATGTACACATAATGTATGGTCCAGTCATGATATACAGGTCACATCTGTCATCATTCACACTGGCTACCCATGTGCAATATATACAAACTAAATGAAACACCGACATGAAACCGCAGTACCTGTCATTGCTAGATGTGTGGACAGCTGTGCATACAACGGTGGAGGTGTTCAATGTAGGCATATGTACTATACATTGGAACAACACATGTGTGGTACGCAAACAGTACCACACAGTGAGCTGGAATATGGGCAGCCCACAGGAGTCACCATTGTGTAATATGCCCCTGCAATGGGTGTACACATTGTGATGTGCCTTCTGACATGTCCCAGACATGTAGTGTTCCGGCTGCAATATTGTCTCACTATCCCATAGTACATACCCCACATACCAAATACAGCCCGTTGTCTGCATAGCCCTGTGGACAGTGACATATCTGACATCTATGGGTGTATGTCATACAGGACAACACAGACATGTGAGATAGACGGCCATCACAAACATTTGGCCAGCACATGTTCACACATGGCCATGGAGGATGGCCAGAGACATGTAGCCACACAGTAGTTGTGATGTGTATACACCCTGTTGCACATTGTCCACACATGGTCCAACTATAGCCTTAGTTGACTGATTATACAGTTGATGTGGAACACTGGACATCCTAAACGCCTGTGCACAGCTAGTGGAGGTGTCACCTAATTCGACCATATAAGATGTGTTGAACATCACGACTGTGTCATAGCATGACAGTAGTTACCTGTATAGCTTCCACAGACATTAACACCACATCAAGCCACATATACTGTACATTTCCCTTGCTGCTGTAGAACATCACTGTCAGCCATGCACCTCATGTGTGTGGTACATTAATGTCATGTGGGACATGGTGTATTGACAAGTCTGCCATGTGTGGACATGGTTGCCAGGCAGCTAAGACTTTGTAGTAGTTGTGCAGGGGTGTCATCCGTAGGTCTTCCAGTGACCTGTCACATGACACAGCATGGTTTGGTGTGTATACACCTCAGTGACGTGGGTCACAATCCACAGTTATGTAATGCGTATGCATGCAGTTATGGCTATGCACTGTGTGCGTATTACACACTGTATAGCACTATAGATGCCTCATGATGCCATGCAATGGCACAGTGTCTGTACTTCACACTGTATAGCAATGTAGATGCCTCACACTACCCTTCAATGCTCATGCACATTTGTTAAAAGTGCATTCTGTGTGTAGGGCATACAGACAACACTGCAATGTGATACCCATTACAACGCTGTACATGTGTCAGGACACCATTGTGTCAGACATGTATGCATGTCAATGCACACATCAGCAGATTACATGTCAAGGTCACTTCAGCCATGTGTACTGTTAACCTGTGCTGGTCCACATGGTGTATCACAGGGATGCATGCTTACTACCATGATTGTGTGAACTGCATGGCTACAGATATGACACCTGCTTGCTGTTGTGTGCAACCAAGGGAGGAATGCTAACTACCACTATTAATGTCTGAGCTGCATGCCGTCTGCTGTATCACATGCATGCTGTCTGCTACTGATATGACACATGCTTGCTGTTGTGTGCAACCCAAGGAGGTATGCTAACTACTACTATTAATGTCTGAGCTGCATGCCGTCTGCTGAATCACATGCATGCTGCATGCCGTCTGTCAAATCACATGCATGGTGTGTATGTGTGTCTGTGTGTCTATTGTAATGTAGAGTCTTTCTGTACATTCACAGGTGATGTAGGTGCGTTACCCTCCTGCGGTCCATCTGATGTTAGTGTCCCCACAGATACTAGCAGTGATCAACATATGCATGAGGTACAGGCAGGGTTGTCAAGGGCTGACTCTGTGCCAATGGTTGCCATCCCAGCTATGTCCCCCTCTTCCCCGCACACAGTTCTCATGCCAACACATACCCCATCACCAGTGGCCATAGAGGAAGGACAGTCAGCATGTGTTAGCTCAGAACAGGAATGTGTGGTGGCTACTGAAGGTGTGTCTCCACACCATGGTGTTAGTGTAATAACTGCAGATGTGCACACAGGCATGTGGCCAGTGCTGCTCATAGGAGGACCTCTGGCAGACATGCACCTGCAGGACAGAGCACAGCAGCTGGTGTCACCAGACACATGTTCCAGACTGTAATGGCGGCACAGGCACGTGCTGAATGGCAGAACAGTGAAGGGCAGAGGCTTCAGAGGGCTGCTATCCATACTCTAAACAACAACATACAGGCATTGGCAAATGCTCAACAGCAGATTGCTGATGTTCTGGATAGGTGATTGGGTGACATGGTTGGAATCCTTGACCGTGGCATGGCAATCCGCGAGCGTGTGCTGGAACATCTGATAGGAGTGAGGCATAGGCCACGTGGACGTAGACCAGCTACACCACCTAGTGCAGGTCAACGTGAAAGAGCCACCTCACATGCCCGCTCCCATAGTGCCGGTAGCAGTAGCAGTGCAGCTGGTGCTGCGCTGTCCACACCAGGACACAGCAGGCCACGGGGATGTGGCCCTGGATGTTCCCAGCGGGGACACTGTTCCAGTGGACAAGTGTCATCGGACAGTAGCCAATCTGTACCTCTGCCTGGTAGTGCCCATGCAACCCCTGGCAGGCACAGGTCACGTGGCCATGGCCGGACACAGTGAGCTGTACATCCTGGTCTGTACAATCTGGAGCTGTCAATAATACCTCTGTGTAGGCCTGACAAAAGGCAGAACTGTGTGCACACATACACGCACACAGCAGAAACATCTGTAGGGCACCGCAACACCCACATGCATATCGACCACACATGTCCAATCAGATCACCGGACCTTACCCACACACATGATGTCATCCACTGGTGCAGCCTATGCCCCTGGCAAACATTATCACCCTGTGCATATGATGATGCCTGTGCCGCATCCCTCTCATCCACACCATTGGTGCAGGGACATGCTCATATGGTCTGATGCACAGGGTGAAAAGAATAGTGAGATAAGTGTATATGACATTAGTTGTGTACTGTTGACACGCACCAGACATACCATGTAGTAAGGTTTATAATGCATAGTATATGTTCACAGTATGTGTCTTGGTAACAATGGTAACAGCATGTTGGTAATTATGTCCTGCTTCCCTCCATAAGGTCCAATTGCATGTGCCATTACGTTACAGTGTTTGCAGTTGGAGTGCATTGTTGTATGTTCACAGTATGTGTCTTGGTAACAACAGTAACAGTATGTTGGTAATGATGCCCTGCTTCCCCCCTTAAGGTCTACTTGCATGTGCCAATAAATAGCAGTGTTTGCAGTTTCACATGTGTAAATGTGGAGTACTCACAGGCATGTATGGCAATACCAGCATGCTATACGTAGCCTCAACCTCACTGTTAGAAAGGCTACCATTTCACAGATGTCCTCACATCTACTGATCCAGAAGCATGTGGGCTGTTTAATAGGCTACAGTGGCTAGAGACGTGACATCCATACCAAGTCACATCACAGGTATGTTGACATGGTGCGGGAGGTTTACACAGCGGTCTGGACGATGATAACGTTAGATGCCACTTGATAGCATGAGGCCTCACTGTTTAGCAGTAATACCCTGTCACATTACGGGATGAGAACACACACAGACATACACAGAAACACACAGTAACATGCCCACACTTACGGGGTCAACAACACTATAATGCACACTCGATAGTGTTGAGGTGAGGACCCCTGCCTATGTGGTAATTACCCTCACAGTACTGTGCACCCACACAAAGCGACACAGAGAATGAACATGTACAGGTAGCCAGTAAGGCTGAGACCAATGGCATCAACAGGGTAGTAGACTGCATCACCATGAGGGGTTAGGGATCCTGTCTGTTCTGTATGGTAGCATACACCCTCACTCCATGCACCAGACAGCCATACATACACACACACACACACACACACACACACACACACACACACACACACACACACACACACTGTGGAGTTCACAAATGTCATTCACATACAGATAGCTGACATGTGTGTGATACACACACCACCCCTGCCTACGTCATGCTTTCCACACTGCAGTATGTACAGATCTCTACAACAGTGTACAGGGGTGTGTAACAATTGGGATGTATTCCCCATCATATGTGGCATATATGGCCACACAAGCGAACACACATGGCAGTACTGTGAATGATGCACCTGCTATATGATGATACGTCTGACAGACATGCAGCAGTATTGGCCGCATTATGTGTACCAACGCTACCTTCGGCAATTGTGCTGCTATATGCACATGGGAGGATGTAATTGTTACAGGTGTCAATTGACTTAGTCAGTAACACCCTGACCGCTGTGTAGGTTGTATGTCTTCACTGTCAAGTAACAGTAACATAGCGTACTGTTTGCACGTGTAACGGTAGGATGGCTTGTGACACACATGTGAGCCATCTTCGGCAAACATCCATCTGCAAAGGTGGATCACCACTTTATGTACACACATCCATCCATACCTGATGTACATCCTACCGTACTGTCAGTATTTCACTATATGCAGGTGTCAATGATGGGGCTGCATTGCAACTGCATGTTAGGCACAGATGAATTACATACATCAGCTACTGCACATGCATGGTAGCTGCATGCACACCACTACATGTACATGTGTGTTGGTCCTACATGCCTGTCATGTAGCCATGTTTGTATGCATTGCAATTGGTGGACATGTGTGATGACATACATAACACATGGACTGTTGTATGATATGATGGTTGTCATGGGTAACTAGTACAGAGGGAATGTTACCTCAGTCAATATTGCTAACTTATGTACTGTTAGCATTCAACAGCCATGGACCTACCTTCCATGTGTATGTGTGTGATTGCTGTAGCCATTTGTCTGCATGGAGGACAGCAAAAGCTATGCTATGTACATATGTGTTATGTGTGTGTGTGTGTATGTGTGTGTGTGTGTGTGTGTGTGTGTGTGTGTGTGTGTGTGTGTGTGTGTGTGTGTGTGTGGTCCATGTACATATCCACTGCGATTACATGTATGTCGTATCCAAACATGTGTGTTCTTTGGTGTACAGCGATGGTCATCTGTTACAGCTGTGTAAGACCCAGGGCCCCTGTTATGTGTAGAGCCAACCTGGTTATGAACAGTGGTATCATTGCATTGCATAAGACATGATGGAACCCTGTCAGTACATGTGTAGTCTGCACAGTTGCTGTAGACCTATGTACAGTCCACTGGTCATGAGTCACATGGTGTTGTGGTAATGTATGGATGTGTGTCGCTGGTCCAAGGACATGGTGATGTCTGAGGGCTACATAGTAGAATGCGGCATTTACCTCTGTGATCTGCACCTGAGACATCTGTGATGGCTCTTGAGTGTATACTGGTCAGTACATGTGAGTGGCCTTCATGTACGTGGGGACAGTAACACCATACTTTGCCCTTCCATGTTTAGAATCCGTGTGCATGCAAGACAGCCCTTTGCTACTACTGTGTGAGCATGCCCAGTACACAGTTGTGTAGATGGAC